>NW_017306912.1:271670-303577 GCF_000935625.1 Nanorana parkeri
ATATCAATAGTTGTTTATTTATAATGTGCTAACAGATGCCGCGTGGCCTTAGGGGAATACTGTGTTCTAATAAAACAACTCTAGTATGGTGATTTCTTGTGCTGACTGCAATCAGGTTGGAATTTTCAACTTTTTTTCTCTCCTTTTTTTTACTTGACATGGTGGAATTTATTTTGCCTGTTGTTCCAATAGTTTCTGCTACACAGAAAACTATACAGGACTACTTCTTGTTTTTGTTTTTTTTAATTGCCACTGAAAAAAAAGAATAAGATGTTCTACATGAATTTTCTTATTAGGAAACCTGAGCTGCATTATTAGAACACAGTATTCCCCTAAGGCCACGCGGCATCTGTTAGCACATTATAAATAAACAACTATTGTTATATATATATTAGAATTGCAGGAAGTGCTATTTCCATAGAGTCTAGTGTTCTGGAGCAGTCAAAGCACTGTGACGCCAGCAACAAATATGACATTCCACAAGGTATTTTTTATACTGATAGCATCATCGGTCTGGCTAAACACATGAAAAGCAACGGCATGACAGAAGAATGAGTAGTGCCACTGTGTCTGCTGTTAAACCGCAACAGAGTCAGTTGTGAGTTATTAAAGTAGAACTCCTCTTATAGGCTTTAAGGTAGAGGGGGTTTTTTTTAGATGAAAGGACCTGCTTGCTTTGTTCTATTACGAAAATACAATACTCTGGTACTTTTGAAAACATTCGTTAATCTACAGAATTAGATAAACAGTTGTCTTATCATTGTCCTCCAAAATATTGGCCATGGGTTATAAAAAATAACGTGGGTCAAAGTGTCTATTATTATTGATAAATACATGTCAGATGAAATCAGTTAAAAACTATACATATACCCACTTCAGCACCTTTAGTTGTAGCTATAGTATATTTTTATCTAACTACTCCTATGCAGTCACTCAAGGGCCTGTTTTAGATCTTCCTGTTCCATCTTTCCTTCTACGGTTTTCTCTCTCTCTAAGTCTCTCTCTCTCTATGGTTTCTACTTCCCATCATTCTAATCATGTGTGAGGTGGTACAGGCACAGGGACGATTTTTACCCTACTCTATATTGCTATACCTACTCAGGTTCATAGGAAATGTCCCCTGCAATTAAATATTTGAAATGAACATAGACTAGTACAAACATTATTTGTGTAGTCCCATGGTCTCCACATTATAGATTGGGTAGGGTTGCCACAGCTAAGACATTGTGGGAATGGAGGAGTTGACACCAGAAGGTCAGCAATCCAATTGTTCTTCACTCGCTGCCATAAAATATTCCTTAATATGTCTCCTATTACATATATCCATATGGTAACCACAAATGTTACTGAAATTGGTTGCCAACACAAACATTCAAGCAGATTATTTTGTTGTAATTACAGTGATATTAAAGTCAAAAGATTTTTAAATGATTTCAAACACTGAAATAGTTTAAAAATCTGATTAGCAATACTTCCTTACAGTGCTGCAATTTGGACTTTGGTTCTCGCACAGACTATCTGTATAGAACGTTTATGTTCTCTCTGTTTTCACAATCATGCTGGTAGGTTACCCTGGCTGGGTATTCATACCCGTTAAGAATACAGTAGAGCTGTAAGCTCTCTTTAGGGCAGGTACTGATGTGAATTTTTTAAAGTTGCAGTATAAGTGACATCACTATATAAATAGGTTACATAATGAAGCCTTTAAAAAAGATAACCATATGTTTCTTGAAAATACTGCAGGAAGGTGTTTGCAAACCAATTAACAGTATGCGTAAGAAGTAAAATCCACAACCAAGATTCAAAAAGGTTACAGTGCACATTTAAGTGTGCAAAAACATTGGATGATTATCACAAAATCGGTGCAATTTCCCATATTAAAGTGTGAGAATTCCCCAACCAAAAAAAGAAAGAAAGAAAGAAAGCTGATTGGACAGGCTGGATGTTACCCTAAGATGAAAACTTTCCACACTGACGATTTACACTTGTGTCACACAATTGGAGCATTTCCCATAGACTTCCATGCAGAGATAATGGAAATGTCAACAACTTTGAATTGCCATTTTAAAAAATCTCTGGCATGATATGCTTGTATGACCCTGCTTATAGGAGAGTACCAGGCGTATAAAGGAGAACATGCTCATACAGTATGTGTCTATGTCTGTGCATGCATCATTTGGGGACAGGTTGTTCAGCAGTTAGACCATGCAAGTATGATCTGAGTACTGCCTTATGTTTATGCTTTCCTTATAAGTAACACAAATTGTATGTATATCGCGCCATTGACTATTTAGCAGATTCCATAGCATCAGCAAGCTTTTGATGTAGAGGATTCAGCCAATGAAGGAGTTTTTGCATATTATTATTATTATTATTATTATTATTACATAGTATTTATATAGCGCCAACAGTTTGCGCAGCGCTTTACAATATAAGGAAGACATAACAGTTACAATACAATTCAAGACAAGATGGTAAGGAGGGCCCTGCCCCTGAGGGCTTACAATCTAAAAGAGGAGGGGGAAATGATACATGAGGTAGCTGTGGGAATTAATTATGTGAGAATGTGAAGGTTCAGTGGTTAAGTGCATATGAAAAACTTTGAATTTTATGGAATCATCCAGCCATAAAATGCTAGAATATGCATACCTTTGTTAGCGGATTAACATTATACCAGGAATACATGAGTTTATAACAGATTCCCAAAGAACGAAGGAACAGGGGATGTTCTGATGTTCTGAATAAACATTGAGCATACACATTGCATTCTATAGAGAGAATTTAAAAAGTGACCATGATTATCTGAATTGAGTGGTCAGATTACATGCAGATTGTCCATTTAGTCTTGGACGTTAAAAATCATTTCAGCCTTTTTTTCTGTTTTTACAATGTCAATACTATAACATTTTTGGATTCTTCCAGGGCTCTAATATATTCCTTATCTGCTTTTGTCACTACTGGCAGACAATGAAAGGGTTTGAAATAAGGGGCATGGTCTGGATATGGCAGTGTGAAGATGCTTTCTCACTGAGCTCTGCACCCGCTTCCATTATCTCCCCAAGATCTCTGCACTATCTCAGCCCTGGACTAAATGCCAAGGTAAGGCAAATTGCAGGGGGAACTCGAAGTATCCAGGTCTGCCACCCTTCACAGCTTCTTTTCCACCCTGGCCTCCATCACGTATGCCTCTCGTAGGGACAACATGGTTCCAGCGGCCAAGGCATGCTTACCGCTACGCCCTCTCCGATGGAACGGCCTTCATCTCTAGAGGCTTCTGACTTGAGCTGTCACAGTTCCTTAAGAGATGCTCTCTCCAACAACTCATCTAGTCATTCTCTAGACCTGCTTTTTCTCCTGATGGCTGTGGGGTTTGGTGGGGACTGCTTGTGATTCACCTGGGGTATTCCCCTGCAGAAAAATCTTCCATCCTCTGATCCCTGCCTACCAGAAAAGACATGTCTGACCTTGTTGCCAACCTGGAATGCTCTCTCCACAGAGAGAGCAGCAGGTTAAACATTCAGTCACGTCTCAAGGGCAGAGTCACTTCCCTGTCGACTGACCGAGACTCCTGTTGCAGAGGATTTCCTGGTTGGAATCGCAACAGGTTCTCCATGAGGGCTGAATGAGCCAACTCTGTTTGCAGCATGATGGCTTGGAGAACCGCAGCCAAAGATACAATGTGAAGCTGCAGGGTATGCTTGAGGCTACTCCACTGTACGAGCTAAAAGATACTGTTGCAGGCATTCTAGAGACAATCCTACTCAACTAATTTACTAGGGAAAATTATGGCTTCCCAGTATAAATTGCAGTGCCATATTTATGAACACAGTAACAAACTAGGAAGGATGCTCACTAAAGCTCTTAGAGACTCGAAGTTATGCTCAAATATTCCCTATGTTGATCCCCACAGGGAGGACCTCAAAAAAAGTCCCCCCAGTCTCCACTCCAGTCTCCCCTCTCTCTCTCTCTCTCTCTCTCTCTCTCTCTCTCTCTCTCTCTCTCTCTCATGCGGACAGAGAGGCAATGAAACACTCTATTATGGAAGATGAGTTTATGGCTGCTTTGTCCTCCATGAAAACCATAAAGCTCTGGGTCCAGATGGCTTTTATATTCATTACTATAATTATTTTCACTCTATCCTAGGAAGGAAATTTGTCTTACAATAGTATCTTGGACTCTGGAAAGATGTATGACATCCTGGGGACACCTATATCGGTCATCCCAAAAGCAGGTAAAGACCTTTCAGAGTGCAAAAGTTATCAGCCTATTTCCCTGTTGAATAATGACCTCAAAGTCTCTTCTAAGATCCTGAATAATAGACTCCTTCCCCATGTGTCCAACCTTGCCGATCTAGACCACGTGGGTTTTACCCTTGCGAGAGAAGAAGGGCAATACTATTATTGTATAGGGCATTATCTATGATGCTCACTCCCATCAAATTCCACAGTTCTTAGTCTCCACTGACTCTGAGAAGGCTTTTGACAGGGTCAGCTGGGACTTCATGGATGCTATGTTGACACATGTCCCAACATTCTTCTCTGGTTTAGAGCATTCTATTCTACTCTGACAGCTTTGGTACATGCAAATAACTGTCTTTCAGATTTTTTTTTTAAAGAAAGGCACTAGACAAGGCTGTCCTCTTTCGCCTTTCGCCCACATTGCTGGATAGCAGATGACCTCAGGTGAACACAAACTGGCAGCATACGCTGTTAACTTGTTTTTTTGTGATGAAACCTGAAATTACACTTCCCCACTTTTTAGGAGAACTCTGTCGGTATGGCAATCTTTCTTATGTTAAGGTGAATGTACATACTGTACATCTCAAGAATTGGACATTTCCATTCCAGCACATTGGTTCTCAAATATTCAAGCTCTTTCGTGGATTGGTGGTTTTGTCTCATCCGGATGGAGAACTTAAGCTTCTCCTGGAAATTCAAAACATGAGAACATCATCACTTGCGTTCTGGTAGTATCAACAACTGCAACATTATTTCCGTGGGATTGTGCGAGTAAGGAGTTACACTTTCCCTTGTTTTCCCATCCATAGCCTTTGTGACAAGTAGAGTGTAGTGCTTCATACTTTCTCTTTGAGTCATTCCCTGCTTCTGAGACCTCCCGAGTGTCATGTATTACGTTTTATTTAGCAGTGGAAACATGACCTAGGTCAGGGGTCAGCAACCTGAGGCTCCGGAGCTGCATGTGGCTCTTTCATCCCTCTGCTGTGGCTCCCTGTCCAGAGAAAGCGTTGGAATGCTTGACCTATTGGCGGTCACACATTCCACCGCCAAAAAACTGGGCTGGATTACATTGAAATGTGTGACCACGTCACCAGTCATACATTGTAACGCAGTCACAAACTTTGATAGAACACCGCCATCAGGGGGTACGGCCGGTACCCATGTGAGGGGTCTGGGCAGCCTTGGGGGCCTCTTACATGAGTATCAGCTGTATTAGGGGCAGCATGGCAGAGGTGACAGTGGAGGGGGTGGAGAAGGCCAGGCCCCAGCAGCAGGTAAGAGGAGTTGGGAGGAGGTAGAGGGAAAGGGACCCTGGCGACCAGCCCACCTGAGGCCCTGCAGAGCCCACCA
The DNA here is from genome assembly GCF_000935625.1 of Nanorana parkeri. Classification (NCBI taxonomy): domain Eukaryota; kingdom Metazoa; phylum Chordata; class Amphibia; order Anura; family Dicroglossidae; genus Nanorana; species Nanorana parkeri. Next base: position 277,259 of record NW_017306912.1, read on the forward strand.
TAGAGAGTCTCAGATGGGCTGTGCAGGATCTATGGTGTGCTCTGCAGGGTCACTCTCAGGTTAGCTCTGCGTGGTCTCAGGTAAGTCCAGAGTCCAGTGCATTACTAAGCCCTGAGTCCAGTGCGTTACTAAGCCCAGAGTCCACTGCGTTATTAAGCCCTGAGTCCAGTGCGTTACTAAGCTCAGAGTCCAGTGCGTTACTAAGCCCAGAGTCCAGTGCGTTACTAAGCCCAGAGTCCAGTGCGTTACTAAGCCCAGAGTCCAGTGCGTTACTAAGCCCATATATACCTATATACATGCTATATGTAGCATAAAGGTAAAAAAAAAAATATATGCAGTATTATCTTCATTTTAGGTGTCAAAAGGGTTTGTGGCTCCCGGTGTTTTCTTTTCTGTGGGAAACGGGTCCAAATGGCTCTTTGAGTGTTTAAGGTTGCTGACCCCTGAATTAGGTGTTACCTTGGCGGACGAACAGGAGGACATTCCAGAGGGACATTCAATTATTAATTTATTCAAGTGTCATTCACTTTGCGCACAAGACCTCCATAGCCATTAAAATACCAGGAGGCTGGATACAAGTAGTTAGCATCTCGCATGGTACATGGTCCTGAGAAAAATACATAGTCTGTTCTCTTTTCCTCACCCCTCAATTCCCATTCCCCTCCTTTTTTTTTTTTCCTTTCTTTCCTTCCTTCCCCTTCTGGTAACAGTCTATTCCCTCTTTCTGATCTGTCCTTCTTTCTTTAAAAGGTGTAAAACAAACTCCCTCCTGCACTGAGACTGTTTATGTGTGTTTATCGGACCTCATAATTGTTAACTTTTGTTACACACTCTTAACTCTGATGCCTTTTATCAACAGCTCACAATTAGTGTTATTTCTGCTGATACGGGGGATAGGGGAAGGGGAGGTGTCCCTTCTCTTTTATTCCTCTCTTTGTATACTTAGTCATTAGAAATTTGATTAAATAAAGAATTGACTACTTACAACCTAATTAGTAAGAACAGCAGTTTTTTAATTGACTTGCTCTTTGGTACTGCCTCTGAGATTATCACCAGGGAAGCTTTTTTATTCAGTAACAACCAATTTAAAAAAAAATTCTTCTGTATTTATTCATAAAAAAAAGTACCATTTAGATATGATGTAGCATTACATCCCTGGAATTAAGAGGCCAAAATGCTTCTTTATTATTTTTTTATTTGTATTATTATTATTTTTTTATACTTGACATTTTCTTTTAGGCTTTTGAAGCACCCAGTGTTGAAAGGTATGTGGACTAGTATCAGCATGGTGTGGAGTTTGCACATTAGCTGTCCCCCAGCTATGGTTGTTACCAGCTTATGTGTTGATATGTTGGCTTGGGCTGAGACATCGTGAAACAAAAACTGTTGGTATTCTAGTCTAGATGGTAAAATCACTGCAGACATACTATGAATAACAGGTGAATAAAGCAAAAATACAGGATTTGGGGTTTTTAACACATAAATTACATGTTCAAATTACGCATTTGACCTGACAAAAAAAGTGAGGGTATAATAACTCTTTAAAATTGCGCATGCCCGTGAAATCGCAAAAAAACTACCATACCCAGAATTGGTCATAGGCGATGCTTTAAACGCTTTCGCGACTCATCAATTTAGTGTTAACAGTGATTGATGGCCCTAAATTTATTGCTCACACTCCGACGTTCGCAGCGATATGTAACGTGTGGCGTAATGGACGCAATCGTTGTTTTCGCACGTAGGCGCAGCCAACGCATATTTGCGTGTGTATGTGGGGGGGACCGGGACTTTTTTTGTGAGTTTCTTTTTGTGTTACTTTAATTTCTTTTTTTACTTTTTTTTTTTTACACTTTACTTTATTGTTATCAATAATAAAGAAGCCACTTATGTGATATCAAATTACAGTGACATGTCCTCTTTATGGAGACATCAGGGGTCTCTAAGACCCCTAATGTCACCTAGGAACATTCAAAGAAACTGATGAAGCAGAGATCTGCTTCACCAGCTCCTTTCTGGCTTCTGTAGCCGGAGAATGACAGTGGAATGTGGAAGTGATGTAATAAACATCACTTCCGCAATAACAACACCGGAGGGGAGATCAGAGGCAGATCGTGTACTGAACTCCCTCCGATCTCCCTCCACAGAGCCACAGTGCCGGTCCCGGGCCCGGGCCCGCACGGAGCACAGGGGCACAAAGGACATTAAGCTAATGAACATTTACTTATCATAGTAAACATACACCTACCTAAGTCTATTCCTTTAGTAAATAAAACCTACTGTTTCTCTGCTAAGCCCTAAACTTAAAGGAGAACTATGGGGTCAGTGTTTTTCCCCATAGTTCTCCTAAGGGTCACATGAGGACATAAACTAGCGTCCTCCCGTCACCCAAAGCTCAGTATATCGCGAGCTACAGGTCGCAGTATACTGAGACCGCCGCAGCCAGGATGGATTACTACATTACTGTCGGGATCCACCCAGCTGTGTGATTGACAGCTGGTTCTGCCTATCTAGAGGCAGAGCCAGCTGTACCCACCCCCTCCTCCATCTGCTTCTCCAGTCATCGGAGTGGGGATGGGGGAATCCCTGCATGAGGCTAGAGGCCGTCTTATAGACATAAGATCCTCAACTGGCCCTGACAAACATTCTGAAACTCCAAGTGGATCAGGAAGCAGTCATCTAATATCTAAGACACCTGGTATGGTCCTGTACTGAAAATAGTACATCAACTAACAACAGTGTATTGATTTTCCAGGATGTACTGAACTGTATGTACTGAACCAGTTTAGTTTTTGCTGTCTATATCTGGTTGAGGAGGTATCCCTTCTCTTCCTATTATGCCTGTTCTGGTGGCAACTGTAAAATGTGGGATTTCCCATGATTTTTTTGTTTTGCGAACAATAACCAAGAAGACAAAAATAGATGGTGAATCTCCCCATTGGGACACAGACAGCAATAAAACCTGACAAGGGTTCTTGTCTGCATGTCAGTGGTTCCCAGTGTGAACTTGAGGGTTGCAAAATGGGACTATCATGCAGCAAAAACTAACAGGGTTCTTCACAAAAGGGTGAAGAGTTTGGAGCAGGCAGGAGCAGGGAACAATCAAGGACAACATAGCTGATTTGGAAAAATACTCCAATTCAGCTCATTTTCCACTTCAGCTATGTTGTCCTAGATTGATCCCTTCTCCTGCCTTCTCCAAGTATCACACAGCAAAAACTAAATCCTTTCATGGCATTTTTCTGAGGAGGCGAAGAAACCCAGTGGTGACAAAGAGAGCTGTGTCAAACCCAAAAGGGATTTTAAAAACTATCTTGTTCTTCTAACATTTCATATGGATTGAGAATACATTTCAGTAATGTTGGGGTCTGTCCTGGCTGCGGCGGTCCCAGTATACCGCGAGCTGTAGCTCGCGATATACTGACCTTTGGGTCATGGGAGGACGCTAGTATATGTCCTCCCATGACTCTTAAGAGAACTATGGGGAAAAACACTTACCCCATAGTTCACCGCATTTTGTGATGCGTTTAGGCTCATTAAGTGAAAATAAGTGAAAAAACTGCTTTAACACAATGCAAGCTTGAGAGATAGAAGCACAAATTGTGATTCTTACAGTTGCTGAAAGGACACTCTGAGAATGGGCTAGCTATGAATGAATGACAAGCTTGTGGGTGCTTGATAAGAGGACGCTTTCTTGGCACTTTATATGGTCAGCCTCTTCAGTTGTTTTGTTCTTCGTTTAGTTGTTTTGTTCTTCGTTATGTTTTTGCACTGTTACATTTGATAATGACCACCTATCTTATCATATTAGTATGGTCTATTTTGTAGAAATGTGTCTGGATTCTTAAATTCTTGATGTTTTGTATATAGGCTGTGCTGATCTTAGGTGCCTATTTTGGTAGTCTTGTACTGAGTGTAAGTAAACATTACACATTCTCTGGTTGTTCAGACAGTGTCAATATGTTTATATCTCCATTCAATTCTCATTGCCAAAGTGAATTCATATATTTGGCAAAAGAAAGTTAGCAAATACAGAAAACAAACTAAACAAATATGGGTTCTCACAAAACAATTTCTAAGCTGTGCTCTTGATAGATCTACTTAAAGCACATATCTGTTTTGCTTGTATGGTGAATAGAGCTCTGAAAACATGCCATGTAAAAGGCATATAAAGGCTGCAAAGGTTTGTTTCCATTTGCTCGCATGTATGTTACATGCTTGTATGATGAACGCTCATCCAGCAATTTACATGTGTTTGGCTTACATGGCTCATTGTATAAAAAGTATTTTCCTCTCAAATGAAATCCACCTAACATATCTGTATATCATCAACACTTATGTACTTACACACTACTAGATACATATTAACAGCCTGTAGAATACAAGACAGAAATAGATTGTATTGCATTTCAATTGTTTGAGTGCAGTGCATCTGTGATGGAAAGCTTATAGATTTCTGAAATGAAAAGAAAACAGATTCCTCCATCTGTGCTAAACAGCATGGAAGGACGAATCTCCCCTGTGTTCTGATAGCCGGCCCCTGCCACTATGAAAAAACCCCAATGATGACTGCAGCGGATTGGCTACAGTCACTGTGCGGCCAACAATTTTCCACCGGCTCCTTCAACAAGCATTTATTGAATAATCTACTTTTGTTGAGCCAGCTGGTGACGGCAGGGCCCCACACAGATTGAATTTAGGACACTGCCAAATTCAAGCAGTGAATGGCCAGCTTTACATGTGTCAAAGGATACCTGGAAATAATTATGAGAAAATGCATTTTTTGCAGAATATAAGGATCTTTACAAATCCAAGTGGATTCTGTGAGCAAAAAAAAAAAGCATAACAGCTAAGGAAATTCAGAGGATATACAGTTTTTACAAGGGTTGATCCCAAGGTTTTTTCTGCTTTAATAAATTATATACCCCTTCTGTTTCCTTGCGTTCTCTAATTTTGCTTATATCAAGCACCCCTGGAAGCTAAAGTGAGGTATATGATTTATTTGCCAAAACTTTATGCTGTATCAGTAATCTGAATTTATGTTACATTAGCAGCTAGATGTTCCCACTAAACCCACCTGAAGCTCCCCCTGGGGGTACATGTACCATGTAAATTATTTTATCCAGGTTTGTTTACATTAACTGACAGCTATGATTTTCATCATTTGTCACATACAGTATAAAAGAAAATACTGTGACATCACCAGCAGTAGTTTATCTTCATATATCACATGTCTACATTTGTGACATTATATACTGTATATATCCTGTAAACCAGTCAGTCTGTAATGTGCAGGTTCACATAACGTAACAAAGAGGTAAAAGATTGTATAATCTTATAGGTTAGATAAAGTAGTGGAGCTCTACCTGTAACTTCACTAAGAAACCGCAGTCTTACTTTTTATAATGAAACTGAATTTCTAGTAAATACATCTTAGAATTAAAATAATTGTGTGTCCTAATTACTATTTTAAAATGCCATTGATCTGTGATAGTAAAGTAACAGAATCTGAACTTTGGGCTGTCCACGGTATATAAACCATAACTGAGCAACACCAATATAAGGAACACATATTAACCTACACATCTAATGTGCTTAATTGTTGTTAAGTCTTATTGTAATGTTCCATATTGTTTTATATGTACTATAAAGCTTATCACTGCTAACAGTTTAGGTGGGTGGTTAGGGGGCTAGTAAAGGGAGACCATCGACATAGACCAACAACTAAGGGCAAAGTGTTCTCTATTAGGGATAAAGATGGGGGAACAAAACAGTTTTCAATTTTAGAAAAAAAGATCTCCCAAGACGGAAAAATATGTTTTATTACTATATTATCCTAATTCCGTATTCAAACCGGTCTACTGCTTTGAAGCTTTGCATAAATCAAGGAAAATACAGAACAGAATAGGAGTATTAATGAGTTTTCCAGCCACGCAGCCAGCAGATAGATCCCAGGCAGTGTGTTATCATGTCTGTCTAATCACTCCCAACATTAAAATCAAGAGCAGATTGAATGCAGAGGGCAGCTTGTCCTCTGTATAGTCTAGAGCACAAAGGCAGAAGGTTCTACAGAATGTACAGAAAGAAAGTATTTTATGTCAACTTTACCTGCACAGAGCTTCAGGTGAGAAAGGAGTAGCTGGGATTGAGGCAGATCATTAAAATGCCTTATTCATCCATTCAGGAGTTTTCCTCCTTAGCTCTCTTCTGGAAGTCTCCTTACATCAGCCTCTTCTTTCAGCTGGAAGTTTCTTTCAGTGCCTGCTTATGGTTTTGATTATAACTATGCACACCCGCGTCATGGCTTTATAATGTCTTTAGTTTCCTCTCTCTAAAAACAGTCTTTTTTTCTGGCTACCAATCCCAGCACTTCCTGTTGGTCTTTTTTTTTTTTTGTTAAATACAGGATGCAACACATGACACAGTTCCCTTTTCAGAATCCAGCCACTGATGTGAAAGCTCAAAGTAAATGGATTAATGAAAAGTGACAGAGGTCCTGAAGCTGCCATTTATCCCCCACAATGTTCAGTTTCAAGAGAGATCTGCATTACAAGTGGCATGCATGCGGCTTTGGTTAGTGTACTCTAAAATGGTACATATTTCAGGAGTTCACCAAAGGCTTTACAAAACACAGATGAGATGTATCACTCTTCATTACACTGTCACTTTACTGGCTGATATAGAAGAAAACGACATAGGACGATTTTAGCTACGCTGTTGAGAAATCAGACATTTTTACAGCAAAACTATTTTGTGAGTTCGCAGGAAATTATGAAACAGTTGCTGCAAAATTTATCTTGTGGGATTTAGCACACAGTAATATGCTTACAGTGGGGAAATATGGCATAACAAGTCCATAAATTTGCAATTAAATTTCTGGCACATTCTAGTCAATTGAAGTGATTAATCACTGATACTCTCTGCAATGCAACTAAACCACTCCATTTGGAGATTAGGTCCTATGTGTCCTGGCAATTAAAAATCCTCCTTGCGCCTAGAACAAGCACAAGATGTATACAATGAACATAGGTATTACTGTCTCTGTCTCATATCAGTCACATAACATGCAAGCCTTACCCATTCCAGACAAAGTGGCAATTCCTGTGCATAGACCCCCTACCTACTTATACTTACCTTGCCAGCGCTCCCTGGTTTCACCTTGCTCTGTTGCAGATGGCACTAAAATCCCCAGCGTCACCTAGTGTTGGATGCTAGGGGAGTGATAGGTGATGTCACTCAGTGCTTGGGCCTAACAACTGGCTGGTAGACCTGAGCACTGTCATACGGGAGATGGTCATATGCTACCCCACACTTAGAAGCATTGGGTGCTTTTGTCTGCTGAGGCAACAGAAGGCCGGGACGTACTGGTAAGGTGAGTATCATTGGCATAGTCACTGTCACTTTGCCCTGAATAGGGAAACAGTAGAGTACAGTAGAAACGGTCGCACGTCTTAGTTCACACTGCTCGATTCTCGTACGATCGCGGGATTTCGCCCGATTCTCGTATGATAATCGAGCAGTGTATGGGCACCTTTAAGCTCAGTTTCAAGAAAGCAGCTAAATGCACAAATTAAATACACATGTGAAAGCTGTTTCACCTGCCAAAAGATGTGTATTTTTGTCTATCCAGACCTGGCATTTTCATGTCAGCCAGACAGTAGACATGCAAACTTTGTTTTGTTTTAAATGGATATTTGTATGAATTTCAGGAAATTTAAATGTATGCGAATTCCCTAATTCGAACGTATCTGAATACGTATGAATCCAAATGTTCCTTTAACAGAAATTTGGATCTGTCTATTTGTTGGGGCTGTTGGGGGTTGCATTATAGGCAGGGTCATGTGACTTCATGTTGTAGAACTTTCCAAAATGAAAATTCGGATGGATGCAAAATTCGAATAACGAACCAAATAACATTTTGGATCCAAAATCTGACAAAAGAAATAAAAGTCTGAATCGATCCGAAACTAAACAAATTTTTTGGGGGTTTCATTTCTACCAGACAGCAAAAGCAAGGATGGTGACCTAACTTTTCTCTTCTACAGATAAGCAATAAAGCTTGTTCACCTAGTATGTACCTAAGAGGCATTATAGTATATACTTTTTGATGATTACTCCTTGGACTGTATGTGTAACTGTATGTTAGGTTCTAATTAGTATTTTTTTTTGCATTAAATATGCATGATTCATAAGGTGTGCTAGTCCTGTGACTTTGATATTGTATGGGATTGCACCCCTATTTTTAGACATGTAGCATCCAATTATCTGTTGTATCTCTATTGGTATAATTTAAGGTGTGCAAGGGACATTCGACTAATGGTACTTAAAAAGCCCTGTGCTCGACTAATCAAAGTGAAAACATGAACAATAGGATCAAAATCCAACCTGACATATTGCCTTAAGCTAGCCATACACGGAAAGATTTTGAGAAATCAGTTGAATCTCCCATACATGATCAACAGCCTGGATGAGTGAATCTCCCCGGAAGGTGATTATATACTGACAGCCACAACCAGGCCCGGATTTCCCACAAGGCCACCGAGGCCCGGCATCGGGGCGGCAGAGCGCAGAGGGGCGGCAGCGGTGACCTTGTGGGGAAGTACTGTTTGGCTAACAATTTTCTGCCTGGCTTCTTTTGATTGTTCAATAGAAGTTGTCAAGCTGTTTGTAGGGCAACAGACAATAGAACAAAAAATCAGAATCTAAAAACTCTGGCTGAGGTGTGTGCTCAGTGGCAGAACTACCGCCGGTGCAGGCGGTGCGGACGCACCAGGGCCTCGGGCCTCTAGGGGGCCCAGCACAGTCCCAGCGCCGAATCGGTACCCAGCGGCCAGCGGGCCCCCCACGAGCGCTGCGGGAGGAGAGCGCTGTGTTTGTGGGGGTTTTTTTGGGGGGCCCCCAAAAAAATCTTGCACCAGGGCCCTTTGTTCCTTAGCTCCGCCACTGTGTGTGCTTCCAATACAACTCATTGGCTGAAACCAAAACCTAGATTACAAGTTGGTGGTTTACCAAACTTGCATGAAAACTATCCATTATCAGAGATATTTTTACACCAGCCTTTTTTTGATAAAGAATACATAAACTATCAGAACTTTTTGTGCCATAACACTCTTGGAGCACAGGATTTTGCAGTACAATGCATTGATTCTTCTGAACTGCAAGCGATCAATACTAAGAAATCACAGTAAACAAGATTTTCATTAGAAATGAACACACTAGCATGTGACTGTGAAGAAACGATGTGCTGTTTAGTGAAACTGAATCACTTTATCTTTCTCTTCTATTATATTGCGACACTGCCAATCCCCTGCCAATCTTATTTGTTCTAGTACGCGGTGACCTCAAATACATCCCTAAAACACAATTACACCAGAGTATCAGATCTATCTATTTAACATTTGACATCAATCGTCTTTCTATGATTTATGGGTCAGCGTACCACAAAAAACGTTCCTTGGCCATTTATTATACCATAATGGTTTTATAATGCAGACAGAACAAAACAGAGCAAATCCATCCCTTCACTTGCTGGCTGCCCCTAAGAAATTGCAGGTTCTGAGTTATTCAGAAATACTGAGACAGTCTGAAAAAGTCTGAATGACTAAATTAAGCTGAAAGTTGATGTGATTAGTTGCTCAAAGATAATGTGTGTGCTTTTCACTCTGCTTTAATCGTGGAAATCCAACTTCAATGCAACAAAGAATGAAAAAAGGTAAAACAAGTATTTTCTGTAAAAAAAATGTAATCATTTATGATAAAAACAGTTTTAGCATACTAATGGGATGATTATTATTGGCTGATATTGGCTGAATGCCATTTGCACAGGATTCTCGCCACTAAATAGAGCAAAGGAGTACAGGAATTTCCTATGTTCCTTAGCGCCAGCTAGTGGCTAGTATATGTCCAGCTGGATGATTTATAAATCATCCCCTAAATGTTAGCTATTTAGGGTTTACATCAGGGATGTGCTGTTAGGTCTGTGGCAGGGGAGGCATTTCCCAGCCTGCCCCAGGCCCAGTCACAAAGCTATGTGTGGAGGAAGGAGGAGACCGGGAGGAGCCTCTGATGGATTTAGATAGATCAGTGTTTTTCTTTTTTTTGATTGGATGGCTTGGACCATGGTGCTGTGCTACTGGTCTAAACCATCCACACAGGTCAAGCCTCTGACTCCAAATCAGAGGCTGTTAAAGCTCTGACCTCTCTGTGTTAGGTTACACACAGCAGTGGGGAAGCCCCCTGCTGTGTTACCTAACATAGCTGTCAAAAGCCAGATGAAGCGCCGCCTGTAATTAACAGGCGGTGCTCCATCCATGACAGGTTACACAGAAGGGAGGCTTTCCACGCTGTGTAACCTGTTAGAAGCTGGTCTGAATGGATAAAAAGCTGTCAGCTTCAGACTTGGCATAATGGCTCTGCCTCACCTGCCTCCCTAGACTGCATGTCCCTGGTTACCATCTACTCTATAGAGATTGAAATAAACTTCTTGTAAGCAATGCCTTATTTGTAACATGTAAACTATCCAAAACCATAAACAGTTTTTGCTAGAGTTGCAATTTATTTGAAATTCTACCAGATACCACCATTGGGGGGATTCTCAGTAACAGAGTAGCAGGATCAATAAACTATTGCTAACATTTTAAGGAAGTAAATGAAAACTTTGCAATTCTGCAACCAAGCAGACCATTAGTGGCAGGGCAAGCCACTTTGGGGGGGGGGGGGGGTGTCACTGTAGCCAGAGTATCCATGGGACACTTCAGTGCAGATCACTAACTGGTAAAACTATAGGCTCAGCATTACTAAGCTCCCTGCAAGTCACACAGGCAGGCACTTTGGTTGAGACTACTGAGCGACACTGAGCCTAATGAGAGTACAGTCTCAGTCTCAATAAGCAGAGCTTACAGGCACTGATTGATGCTAAAGATCCGTTGATTGACACTGAGACTGCAATTCTACAAGGCTCAACATCAGTGAGGTTACCAGTAAAGACAGCCACCTCAGGCGGCAACTTAAACATAACAAATTATGTGCATGTGAAGATAATACAGATCCAGTTAAGTAACACAAAGGGATGGAGGGGTTGCTGTAACAGTAACAATGTACTCCTGTGTAATCTCTTATTCAGAAGAGCTAATGTCAGATGCACAGGAGAAGCCTACAAAATTACCATCCCTAGCAGCATTTGAATACACGTAGTGCAGATCTTAGCAGTTTAGTTTTATTGCCCTTAGAACCTTTACTGTAGCTCCTAACGAGTTTAAAATTATGCCTGTATGCCCAATGCAATCTCCCTGTACAGCGGCTGTAAAGTGTGTCTCATCAGCTAAAAACTGATAAGACAGCTGGGGTTTGTAGTTCTGCAAAAACAGTCAGAGTTTAAAAAAGTTTGTGTTAGGTCAATAGATTGTGTGCAGGATGTAATTATGTAATAATAAAAAAATCCCAGATTGTTATTATTATTGCTACTATAACTCTGTTTTTTCTTATTACTAGACCACATCTTTCAATACTTATTTGCTGTGTGGAGGAAGGATTTTGAATTTACATTAAGACTCTAAGATCCTGTAGGGCTCGCCCCCGAAAGAGCCGCTGAATATTGAAATAGGTTCTCCTACCTGTTGGTTCCAGCTGCCAGTCAGTCCCCTTTGATCAGCAACAGCACACCGACACTCACGGACAATCCCACAAACCGTAGTGTCAAGGAGAAGGAGAGCACCGGCTGCCGGGGGAATGAGGGATAGGGTAGGTAAAAGTATTTTTTTACTGGCACCTAGGCATAGTTGGGTATTTAACCTATGCAGTGCAGAGGGGCCACAGTGGGGACTTGCAGAAGAAACCAGCCAATGCGCCGAAAGGTGCACTAGAGTACACAAACCCAGAAGTAACCTAGAATTACTCTGCCATGCTCCCAATCAGAATCCTTTATAGAGAGCAGCCATCATCTGTTCAGTGTCACAGCAAAAACCATGTATTTAGCAGGATACAACCTGAAGATCACTAGGCGGTTTCATGCATAGACTCTGTTAGAGGCCCTATGTAGAGCAGCACAGCACTCTTCAGCTAGATACGGGAATATCTAATTCTGATGAATAGAGGAGGAAAATAGAGAAATGGTGTCTCTGGAAGGACAGTCCAATTTATTGGTATATAGTCGTAGAGGGGGTGGGGGTAAACCTGCTAGTGTGATGCCAGGAAGATATCAGGAGATAAACGTTATAACTTGAACGTGAACGTAAAACGTGAACTCAAATCTTTACTCGCATTGTAAAATTGGGTTAATATTTCCACCCAAATCAAAAGAGTTATTTCCAAGTTGTCTATGCAACAGGTTTACTGCAGGATCATGAAGGTTGTTGCTGGTCCCTTGGGCATTCACTGGTCCCTAGGCTCCTGCCTAGGTTTCCTCGTGGATAAACCAGCTCTACTATGGAGGAATATTTGACTAAGGATGGCATTGAATGATCTGCCCAATATCGCCAAGACTAGGGATGCAGCAAACAGTTACAGAGATTTTCAACGTTTTAATTATAGGCCGAGAGAAAATTAAAAACTAAATATTTCTTCTAAAACAAACAAACAAGTGTATTACAGCATTTTGGTGGTAGGCACTACAACAAGCTCAATCCTTCATTCTTTGAGAACTCATGTTTTCCAGATAAAGGATAAAAATAGCCCACCTGATTCTCAAAGTGACTTTCTGTGTTGAACTTTCTATGTTCATTTTACAGCGTGACTATAAATGATACAGTACATCCATTTATCTGTGAAAGGATTGCCACCTTTACCCTCAATGAAGGTACTGACCGAATCTCTGGAAAAATGAATAGCTGGTGAAATCCTTTATACTATGCCTTTACCTAAGCATTGAACACAAATTCAAGGTCTGTAGATGCTGCATATGACCAAATTTATGGAACAACGACTATATGTTACAGCAGTATACCACTCCTTATATAGCTCTACTTTATAATACCCCTATGTGAGCTAGCTGTCTTTTAAGCTGGTATAAATGTTACTGAGCTAGTACAAAGCTTGTTCCCATTGCTGTCTCAAAGACACAGTGATGGCTTCCTGCAATGCACACCAAAAAGTCCTTCAGGTTCATTTAAAGGTGGGGCTGCAGGAGGAGAGGTAGCTGGTTTGCAAATTGCTCAAAAGCCAACTGCAGCTTTGACAAGAAGTACTTAATCCATTTATAATGGCATTTTTCTGGTAATTCGAGTACTTAAAGCAGATCTGGCATCAGATATATGTTATCCTGGTGTCTGTGCACGTTTGTTGCTGTTTACACACATATCTGACACAGGCCAGCCCCCTGCTGCTGCCTGTCATCTTGTGACTTGCTATTTAGAAGATACAATGATGCAGTTTGAACACCTGGTGAGAGGAGACGGAGGAAATGCTTCTTCCTTTCTGCAGCAGACTGATGACAGCATCTTAGCCTTGGCAAAATGACCAGGACTGCTTTTTTTTCTTCTCATATACATTTTTATTGTGGACAAAGAAGAACATAGACACTTATACAAAAGCTGTTCTAGTTACAAAATGTCAAATAAGATACAAAATTTATCACACAAACAAACACCAATGATTCGTTAGAAAAGTTTTGAGAATGTGGGAGGTTGTGAACGTGATGCGTGTGAGAGACTTTACCTTCAGCGTATCGCATAAATATAAAGGCAATACGATATCGTGAGGAGGGGGTCATAAACAAGGCAGGGGGCTCAGGGCTAAAGTGACATTGACGGTGGGGACCTGGCAGTGGCGACTCTAGGAACAATATATAGGGGGGGCACATAAGATACCACAGTCAAAACTGGGGGGGCACTAATAATTTTCACCACTAAATCATACCTGTGACTGTCATTAAAATGGGTCTGTCATCCACACCGCACATTACTGTGTTTTGTTGCTGTGATCCAGGCACAGTGTGAGGGATGGAGTGCCCCAGACTTAAAGGATATTTAAACCCTCCCGTTTTTTTGCATATATCTCCTGCTAGCAAGCAGGAGATATATGCAAAACGTTTTTAAAAAAACAAAAACGCTCAAACAGCAGTTTAGACTCACCTGTGTTCCGTGCGTGGTCCCGTGGCGAAAATGAGAAATTTCTCGAGCGGCCGCAAAGGATCTTGGGGTGGCGCGTGCATTTCTCATTTTCGGGCGGGACGAGATGCGCCTGCGTGCGAAAATGACAATTGCGCTACCTATGTTGCATATCGTCGCGAACGTCGGAGTGAGAGCAATCATTCTACGGCCGTCAATCACTGATAGCACTAAACACTAGGTCTTATTTTCGGGGGATGTCTTATTTTTGTTTTTTCCCCATTGAGCATCCCCTCCACATGCTTTTTTTCTACCATAATTTAAATAATAGAGATAAAATATGCTGTGGAGGCTGAGGCACACAGGTGTCACGCAGAGCAGAGATATAGAATGTACTGTATCACACAGTACCTGAAGGCTGTAGCTGTCCTGGAGCTCTCCTCTCTGATGCCGTCCAGGGAGCCACCTCGTCGCACGGACCAGTCAGAAGTTCCTTCACCTCCCCTGACCTCACTCCGACCCCACTGGCCATGCCGCTGCCTGCTGGGAAATGTAGTTTTCAGCGGCAGCTTTCTATGTACCAACTAGGTCTTATTTTCGGGGTAGGTCTTATATTACAGAAATCTCTGAAGATAGCGCTAGGTCTTACTTTCGGGGTAGGTCTTATTTTCGGGGAAACACGGTAACTAGACAAATCTAGTGATTTACTGTTATTTTGCTATGGATACCTTATTTGAAGACTGCTTCGGTGGCAGTCCTATTCCAGGCAGCATATCCAAGCACACTGTAGTAGACGCCACACACCCAAATGCTTCACCGCTAGATAGCAGCAGCCACTGAACCTCTGACAACTGTGGAACTTCAACCTATTGGATTGTAGCCATCTAAAAAATGAAATGAAATTTAGCAAACTCTTTTTTTCATTTTAACTCCATGTTAATTTACCTTTATACTCACTACACTTTCTACTCAAAAATTGGTTTGTGGTGCTGAGTGGTAAAGGACTCAAAACATTCTCCATCACATTCTGGGAACCAGATGTGAACCGGCCTGTGAGGAGGATCAGGATGTCCAGAATGTATGTTGAATGGCGGCTGATATATTGCCTGAGGCTGGTTAGACCCCTCAGAGCCCTGCTACCCTGGTGAGGCCCCCTCACAGCTCTGGTGAGACCCCCCTCTGCATGTGCGTTATAATTAATCGAAATTAGTCGATTAATCGATTTTTTAAAAATTCGATTAATCGAACAGGAACATTTTTAATCATTACCAGCCCTAATAATTACATTAAAAAATAAAGTAATAAATAAATAAAAAGTAAAAAATAAAAAAATACGAAAATAAGTATAAATAAAGAATAATAAGCTAAAAAAAATATTAAAAAATAAAAAAGTAAAAGATGACAAAATAAATAAAAATTTGCGGAACCCGGCCTTGGGGCAGCAGGGAGGGTAAATCCGGTCTTGATTGTATGACACTTCATTTAAGATACTACATCAAAACAGGCCTTGAGCAGTAAAAGAGCAGATTGCTAGACATAACACTTTCATTCATGAGCCATTGGAGCATTTACAGTCCATATGTAAATTCCCTGCACTAATATGTCACTTCAAGTAGCGTATGCTTCTGTAGAAAAGTAAGTGTGGCTTACTGTGAAGGGGCATTGTTTGCTGTGCCACAGGCGGTCATCTTTTTAAAATGTTCTTATCTGAGGACCTACAAAAATAAAATTTAAAAAAGTGTATGTCAGGGCAAAAAAAAAATACATGTAGTTTACCTCCTCAATACATGGACATTTTCCCATGTTTTGTTCCTTAAAAGACCCTGCAAGCATAGGAAAACACCTATTGATCTGACAACTGCTAATTTCCTTTTATGCAAGGAGATGACAAAACAGGAATACAGGACATTTTTTATACTACCTTTTTTTCTAGGAGTAGAGGAATTAGAAATAACACTTACTCACCGCTCTGGAAGATTCCCTCCGTGTGACTGGTCCTGCGAGTTTCCTCTCTACGTCTACATGAGGCCCTGTCCACAGCAGGGGTGGGCAACTCAGCCCCTACAGTAGTTAGGGAACTATACGTCTCATGAAGCAATGCAAGACTGAGAGTTACACGTATGACTCCCATAGGCAAATGCATGTTGGGATTTGTAGTTAAATCACAGCTGGAGGGCCAGAGTTGCCCACCCCTGACCCAGTGTGTCAGGGAGAAGAAGGGAGCACTGGAGCCTGTCAGAGTGCCTCTTCCCCTCTGATTTAACGTGCATTGAACCCTTGCAGTGCGGGATGGGGCCCACTCTAAGGGTTTTTTTCCGCCTTTTTTTCCGAATAGGTATAAATATAACCAAATGCTTTAAATTACATATTTAACAGACCAAAAGGGATCAAAATAGGAGAAGGCCATTGTTAGGGCTTACATATACTTTAATCTTAAAAAAACTAATCCAGCATATTGTACTACTCAGGCACATGAATGCAGTTCTACTTTTAACTATTTCTTCAACACATCTTTCATGAAACTTTTAAAAATTTAATGTGAAAAGGAGGAAGGTTTACCTTTTTAGGGTTCACAAGTAGACTGGTTCTTGGTTTTTCTTGTTTGTACTGTCCCACTGAAACATAAACAACAGTGCATTGTAGGCATGTTCAGACACCAGTGCCGATACTTGGCATTTTCATGAGAACTACCAAGGTAGCAGAAGTTGCAGCTGCGACCTAGCTCAGACACCCCACCACTGTCCTGAAATCATTAGTCTGTACTGTTTTAGAAAAACTGTCACATGACAATAAACAAAAATGTATTAGTACTTGTATCTGTGAGTACTTGGACAAGTATCAGTACTTGAAAAAATGGTATTGGTGCATCCCTAATATATGTTTATAAAACAAATCATACATTAAAACAGGGATGTACAAATCCCAGGAGCTCGGTATGCTCCTTAAAAATGAAATCTGCCTCCTAACTTTTGAGTTTTTCTCTGGTCTAGTCTTGGAGCTGGAAAAGTATCTGTACTTGTACTTGTACCGAGTACGGCACTTGGTATCTGAACATCCCTAGTGCTTGTGTATTTAACCTGCATGCCCAGCAGATGTACAATGACCTTCAGATCTGTAAAAATATTCCATTCATATTCACTTATTTATTTGCATTGATGATTAATGTATAGAATAATAACAGCTAGATATTGTTTAATGATAGTTACAAATATACTACTATAGGTAAAGCCTAAGACCACTTTTATGAGCATGTTTCATGTTACATCCATATTCAAGGTGTAACATGAAACATGGTCACATCACGTCGTACCCCCCTTTACCTGAATCGTGGAGTTCTTCTCCCCGCTGCTTGCTGTACTTTTTTGAATTCAGTGTGGCTGTACATGGCCCACACAGCCGCATAATTCACTCACAGATCCTTTGACAGGAGAATGGAGAAACTACAAGTTTTATCAGCCACCATGGCTTCTCAATGGGATACAAGTTCTGTGACATCACCACACTTGTAGTTCATTCATACTTCCTCTTGTCCATGTAAATGACTGTATGGACAGGAGGAAGAATCTGCAGCAGCCAGCGCATTGCATCCAGCACCCACTGATTGCGGTTGCCATGCTTTACTGGCTTCAATGCAAAACATATTTAATGCACATTTTTTCTTTTCTGATGATGGATGCATTTATAATTTTTTCTAAAAGGTGGACTGTGCCTTCAGAGCCCAATTCCAGCCTCATTTGCTTCTTTTAAATGTCCCCCTGGAGGTTTTTTGTAATGTTCTGGGTGCAAATTATTAATATACCATTAATCTACAGCTGTCCCCCATAATATCACTTACTTGCCACAAGATGTCCTCAGTCTTTCAGCCCACCACTGGGGGAAGAACAAAGAGGAAGAGGGCCCAGCATATGATCAGATAAATCACATCAGATAAAGGTAAGTTTAAAAACAAAAGCTTAACATAATGATGGAAGGGTCTCAAGGTGGGACTCCATCTTGTGGCGATATTTTGAGTTGCAGATGAGGTCCTACAAAAAAGCAAAGCATTTTCCAGCAGTACAAATATATACATTGATCTTTTATACAATTTTATAAATAATACAAATAGACAGTGATCCTTCATCTTATTTAGTTTGCAAAGCATTCTGGGCTAATGTGTAAGCTTAGTGTGCAGCCATTCGTACCAAATGCTGTACTTTCTTTCAGTGCAATGTATTACACTGTCATTGGAAAGTAAGTTACTATGATCTACATAAGCCTAGTTTATGAGGGTGGTACCTCCAACAGCATTGAGAAGTTGCAACTTCTGGCTGACTTATGCCAATGCTGTTTGTTATCCGCGTGCAACTGGACAGTCCGATTCTCCAGCTGTGGACCAAACAACCTTGGCACAGTGAGCTGCCTGCAACTTCAACACACTCCTATGCAAGGTGGGTGCTACACTGAGCCCCACACCCTGTGAGACTGGCATGAGCCCAAAGGAAAGGATAAAAAAAATCAAAAAACCTTATAACACAAAGAATGTAATTTATCTTTTAGAGTGTGAGTGTCCCAGGACCAAACGCCTCTTTCACAAACGATTAGAGAAACAAAATGGGCAAAAATTCACATAGTGGTATATTTATGAAGCAGTAAATGTGGCATTCACTGCAGGTGTATCTATCTCTTTGTACATGCGTTTTAAATAGCAGTAATGTATTCATCTGCAGTAAATGTTTGGTGAATGTCCCATTCATTACTTTATAAATAAGTCCCATAGTGTTCCTGACCATTTTTGTAAGCAACACGTCTGTGATCCTAGTCATGTGAAATTGTGTACAATGCAGGTTGGAGAGGTGCAAGTAATTTTTAAAAACTGTCAAAAGGAGAGTGAATGGATCCTCAGAGAGCAAACTATAAGCCTGAATTTGTAAAGTTTATATAAGTGTAGCGCTCCCCCCCGAAGGAGCCGCTGAATATGAACCAGGGTTCTCCTACCTGTTTGTCAGTCCCCGGCCCCTTACTCAGATCTAGCAACACCGACACTACGGAACAGAACAGGCTCAAGTCATAGGGTCTTTTCAGTATTTATTTCGAGGATCAAACAGGAGAGAGGGTCTGGGATTGTAGGATACCCGGGTATTAATTCAGAGGACTCTGTATTCTCCTGTAGCAACGGCTAGAATTTGTAGCACAATGGTCCTTTAAGAGCGACCAGCAATATACAGTAGCACAGAGAACAGCCAGGATAGTCCAGGACCTTGAGAGAGAACTATCTCTGGACTTCTAAGGCAACAACTGGCTGCTCTTCAGTAAAACCCCTGGGAATAGGATGAGGGATCTCTTACAGGGTTCCAGACGGTAGCTCTCACCAGCTCCTCTGCGACACTCGATAAGTAGATTCCATCTCCGGCCCCGCTTCCATCGGGTTTTCTTTCAGCTGCATCTGAAGTCTCTGGGCCCCCAGCATCGTCACTTGCTGAGGTGCATACCAGATATCCAGTAGTATCTTCTGCTTCTAGGCTCCCAACACCTGCCACGTGCTGAGGCCCAAGCAAAGCGTCTGTAGTATCCTAGGCCTCTAGGCCCCCAGCACCTGCCGTGTGCTGAGGCCCAGGCCAGTCACTGGCATCACACAGGCCTCCTCCCTTGGAGGGGCTCCTGCCCGGAGAGAGTTCTGCACAGTGTCCCCCCAAACCTTTTATCACCTGCCCTCAGCCATACCTCTGAGTCATCCTGCTCAGGGATTGGTCACGGCCAGGTGACAGTCTGAGGATGGATCCTACCTCACTGTACGCTGAGTCCTCTACACAGCAAAAGGAAGAGCAATCAATCCAGAAAATTCAGGGGCACCTGTAGAATGCAGTACTCAGAATAAACAGCACCTAGACTGATTACAGTCCAGATATACACTAAATTTGATAGCGACATTCTAGAGGACGCTACATAAGATTTTATAAACGTTTTATCTTGAGTTAAAAACAATTACCGTATTTTTCCGTCTATAAGACGCCCCCATGTATAAGACGCCCCCAATTTTTCTTACCCAAAATTCAGAAATCAATATTTTAAATGATATTATGCATCACACTTACCTCTGAGCCAATCACTTTATTCAGCCTCTGTTGCATCACTGGTTTCTTCATCACTTTTAGCTTCAAACATATCAGTTTCTTCAACTTCTGCTGCATCACTGCTGTCTGCTGAGTCACTGTCTATATATACAAGATCATCCTCAGTTCCGTCCATGGCATTGCTGATTCCACATTTCTTGAAGGACTTCACAATCACCTCTTGTTTGACACCATACCATGAGTTTAGAGAGTTTTCAGGTTGTTTTTCTCTTTCTGACATTTTTATGGTCACAGAATGCTCCGACATTACCGCTCTGGGCACTGCCTACACGATCTCCCCAGCAACAGCTCACGTCAGGTTCAAAAGATTTATGACTGGAGGAGAACTGTTATCTTGTCTCTGCAATCCGTGAGGCTAGTTTGCAGTGGTATCAGCACTTTCAAAACCGCGGCCCCCGTGTATAAGACGCACATCTATTTTTAGATAAAGATTTTTATGAAAAAGTAGCGTCTTATACACGGAAAAATACGGTAATAATTTTACAATTTTGTGTGGAGTGTTTTTTAGAGGTTGGGAATCTTTAAGAGCACAGCAAAAGTTAATAAGGAAATTAGGATGATTATATTCCTAATCGATTAGTTGGCCGATAATTTTTTTGATTAATCTATTAATCGGATCAAAAATAAATAAATACCACCCTTAATTTCAAATAAAATACACAAATGCAGTGTTAGAAACATAAAGTTTACTTCATGCATGCACAATTTTTTCAAATACACTGCACTGGAACACACGGCATCGCGGTACCAAGCATTCCAGTGCAGGAGATCACACTGCGGGTAGGGGGCGCGTTTGGGGTGCCATTGAAATGAATGGCACTGCAACGTACCTCCCGCAGCAGAATTTGTCAGGCCAAAACCAAAAATTACTTTTTTGCACCTTTTTATAATTTTTTTCCAAATAATTGTATTGTGCGCACATGACGCTTGAATAGCTTCAGCCAGGGAATGACAGCTGCCAGTGGCAAGATTCACCAGACATCAGCTGAATGTAAATACAGCAGGTAGTGGGCTGGTGCAATAGCCAATAGCAGGCAGGCTATTGCACCCACCAACTGCTTGCTGTGCCCTCATCCCAGCATGGAGGAGAGAGCTAGGGGATCCAACCAAATAATCGATAATCAGAATAGTTGACAACTATTTTAATTACCAAATATTATCGATTAATCGATTAGTTGGTTGCAGCCCTAAAGTAAATGGATTTAGGAAAGTGGCTTACTATGGAATGTCCTCCTCTGAATGCAAACTATGAAGAACGTGATTATAGAAGGCGGTATGAATGTTTTATAAGGTTTATCTAAACTTTTCACATCAATTATATAGAATTTTGTTTTTTTAATTTGGATTAAACAATTTTACAGTTTTGAATGGAATATTTTTTAGAGTTAGAGGTCCCTTTGTGTACTTAGGAGAACAACCTGCCCCCCTTCCCCTGCAAGTACTGAATCTGAGTGAGATACTATACTGCGCTTGTTGCACATAGGGAAGCCTATGGATTTCCTTAAATGCGCAACCTTCTTTCGCCAAAAATTCAATTATAGCTCGTTGTTTTAGCCGCAGAACCATGGTTGTAATCACTCAATCTGAAAGAGAAAAACATACATTTGTGGGATAAGGACACCTCTATAACCTCTTCGTCAGGGAGAAAGAGAAGAGCAGATGCATGGATGCTTTTTTCATTTGAAGCTAATGAGAACAAGACCCTTTGTAAACTAGCAACAATCGTAAGTCCTAACTGGTTAATGGAGGTTTACTCCAGGAATATATAATGAGTTTGGAAATTCTAGAGACTTTCTTAAATAATGCATTACACTTTAAATAAACCCATTAGATTTAGTCGACTAAAATTAGACTGAAACTAAAATTATTCAGATGACTAAAATACGACTAAAGCTAAAATGGCATTTTAATAAAAAGACTAGAAGTAAGACTAAATTGAAATTTGCCGTCAAAATTACCACTGTTAAGATGTGTTATATGCTTTTATATAGATATTCTGTGCAAGTTTTTTTTGGCTGGTCAGATTTTGGTTACTTCCTGCTGACTTTTTGTGCTCTCAGTTGTCCTCAGAGTTGACTTTCTTGAAATGTTGTTTTTTTAAAATTATTTTTGGTCATGAGTTTCTTTAATTATTAATGTCATATAAAAATAGAGACAAAAGAAGCAATTACAAATCAACTTAGAAGCTATTTTAAATCGAACTTGCCATTTCAAAATGTGTTTCTCTTGGTCGTACATCACAGGACACAAGAAGTTAAAAACTTAAATCACTGGGACATCCAAAATCAGTCCAACAGAGGGACAGGTAACACAGCCAACAACAGCTAACAGTCCCAAGAAGAACAACAAGCCCATGAGGAAACTAGAAACTGAGGCCTGCTCATAAGTCAGAAGGCTGTCTGACCAAAACTGACATCTGCAGAGGCCTAAACATCCACCTAGTAGAACTTGACAAAAAGTGTGAATTGAGGACCAGGTGAAAACCTTACAGACTTGGATTACCAAAGGCTGATGTTGAAAGGCCCCTGAAGCACTAACGCTTCTAGTAGAGTGTGGCTTGACCTTCAAGGGGTAACTTACCACTTCAGCTATTAGGCCTGAGGGGAGTGAATGGCTGGTTGCCCCATGTGAGGACCCTTTAGGAATGACAAAACGGGATTCAGACTTTAGAATAGAAGCTGTAGCAGAGAGGTAAACTCTCACTGCACGAACCACTTCTAAACAGAGGAGAGTTTTTGGTGCAGGACACTCTTAAGTGGTCTCTTAACAACCTTGTTAAGAGACCACCCTAGGGGGATAGGAGGCCTTAGGCCTCAACACAGCTTTATCCTTGTGAAGGATCAGACATGGCCCCTTGCAAGTCAAGTCATCTATCCCCCGCCTGCATTGTTTTTAGACACAGCTTTTCTTTTAGTCTCTCCTAAATTCTAGGTACAGTATAAACCTTATAGAATGTTGTTGTTCTGAAATTTTAAATGCAATGAAAGTTACTGAATATCTGGAACTGCACTTTTCAAATGAACCCCATGTATGCTGCTTAGGATACCTTCCTGTGTGTACTGGAACTGTCATTTCAGGAAGGAAGACAAATATTTCTAGGTGCTCCGGCTTGAAGATAAATGGTGTTCACTGAAAGATTTTAGGATATCCTGTGTCACAGGACATGCACTTAAATATTGTTTTCTACAAATCTTGAGGTAGCTGCTGCAACATCAAACATTCTAAGATTATTTCCCATGCAAAGGATGCTATTTTAACAGTACATGTAAATATTCTTAGTACACTAGTACTCTTCTTCTAGGTTTTATAGTTAGGCAGAAAAAACCCATGTCCATCACATTCAACCCAAAGAACATTTTTTTAAATAATATATGAAATACCTTGCATCTCCCAGTAAGAAGAAGGCAAAAAACCTATAAATAAAGAGCTATAAATAAAATAATCATAATATAATAAAACAACTTCGGCGATCGAAGAGCTCATGAAGCCCTTTCGTTATACTAACTGGTATTTAAGAGAGAATGTGTTGAATGCCTTGGGGGTTTTGCACCTAGACTCAGACTGAGGTAACCTTTCTGTAGTTTTTCTCAGTTGCTTCCAAGGAACGCTAATGTTTGTTACATATAGTGACTGTTATGTTTTATTGCAGAACTTACATGATTTTTGGAAAACTTACATGTTAGGATAGGATGCAACACTTGTATCTATTGTGCCTTAAACAAGCTATTTACATTGAAATATGGATGATTATTGTGGTTTTATAGTTGGCTGTAAATTGCTGAAAGAAATTAATAAAATGTTATTTAAAAAAATAAATAAATAAATAAAGAGACTTCCAATTTGCTCTAACAGTGAGGAAATGGCTTCCTGATCTTTAAGGCAATACTCCTCAGATCAACATTCTGCAGTTATTTCTTATAAATATTAGTATACATGTATATTTGTTTTTCTTTCCATGCATGCTTGATTGAAACTTTTTCAGAGAAAAACAAGTTACAGGCATGTTTGGGTCAGTAATTCATTAGTACACAATCTCCCTTTGATCTCCTATCTGGTCCCTGAATGCAGGAAGTGATATTACATCACTTCCTGCATTCAGTGTCACTCTCCGGTTACAGATGGCGGTGAGAAGCTGATGAAGCAGATCTCTGCTTCATCAGCTTCTCTGGGGGTCCCTATGTGACATTAGATACCCCTAATGTCTCCATAAAGATGACCTGCCATGTGAATTGGCTATCACATAGGGGGTTTCTTAGTCCCCTATGTGATAGGAATAAAGTAAAGTGTAAAAAACTAAGTTTAAAGAAAATGAAAGCAAAAAAATAAAATAAAGAAGCTAAAAAAAAATAGTCACAAATAAACATTTTTTAAAATAAAACAAACATTTTTTTAACGTCCCCCGCCCCCCCCACATACACCTGCAAACATGCGTCGGGTGCGGCAACGTGCGAAAACGATAATTCCGCCTACTGTGCCGCACATGTTACATATCGCCGCGAAAGTCGGAATGAAAGCAATCATTTTAGGGCCATTAATTACTGATAACACTAAACTGATGAGCAGTAAAAGCTTTTAAAGCGTCGCCTATGGCCAATTTTGGGTGTGGTCGTTTTCTGTGATTTCGCGGTTGTGCACAATTTTAAGGCTTGACATGTTTGGTGTCTATTTACCTGACATGACCCCGTCTTTTATATTTTACCAAAAAATTGGGGTGATAATAAATGTTTCATAACATTTCATAGGGAAACAGGTTTTCAAAATTTAGGGTACTTTTTTTTGTTATATAGAAAAAAAAAAAAAAAAAAAGCCCCAGCAGTGATTAAATACCACCAAAATAATTCTCTATCTGTCCCCAAAAAATGGTATAACATTTATTTCAGTACAACGTTGCATGACTAAATAAATGTCAGTCAAAGTACCGCAGCACTAAATACTAAAAAATGGCCTGGCCAGCAAGGGGGTTTAACACCCTGTTCTTCAAGTGGTTAAAAAAAGTTTAAAAAAAAAGTTAAGAAATAAAGCCACCCCACCCCCAATTTAAAAAAAACCCCCGAAATAAGGTGGGATAAAAAAGTCATTTTTAGTTTTTGCCTGACAAATTCTGGTACAGTGCAATCGTCCGCACTGGAACGCGCGGTACTGTAATGCCGTGCGCTCCAGTGCGGTGCGATTGCAAACAATTATGCATGCAGTATTACTCTGAAGCCCCGTTCCCACTGCGCGATATGCAAATCGCGCGTTTGTCGCGCGATTTGCATATTGCGCGACATCGCGAGATTTGCCGCGCGATGTCGCGTTCAAGCTTGCATTGAGCAAGCTTGAATCGCGGCTAAATCCGCTCAAAAAAGGGTCCTGCTGTAGCGACACACGACCCGCTACAGCAGGACCCTTTGCCCTATTGGATTGCATTGGAGCGCGATATCGCGCGGTAATTTGCCGCGATATCGCGGGAATTACCGCGCGATAAATCGCTCAATGTGAACGGGGTCTGAAGTAAACCTTATGTTTGTAACACTCCATTTGTGTATTTTATTTTAAATAAAAGATGGTATTTCATTTTTTTATCTGATTAATCGAAAAAATAATCAGCCAACTAATCGACTATAAAAATAATCCATTAGTTGCAGTCCTAATATGTTGGCAACAAGTGGTCAGGCATGCCAATAAATGGGAATTTTGACAATACTTGGCAATGGTGGAAATACACAGGCAACAGGTGAGCAATTGTGACAATCCACCGGCAAAAAAACACCAATCAAGAAAAAATGTGGGAAACAAATGGGCAATGGCGGCAATCCCTCTATTTCAAAAGCTGATTTTGGGGATACCTCACATGTGTGGTTAAGAATAGCACATTTTATTGAACCTAGGAGAGTAGCAAGTATGTTTTCTTGTCCTGGGTTTCATAGATTAAAAATGTTGTTTTCAAAGCATGTCACAAACATACGTTGCTGTTATCTTTCTGAATGATCACATAACATATACTAAGAAATGGGTGGAAACATTCTTAGAAAAACATCTGCCAACTATATCACCCTCTCTTTCAGATGCTGTCCGCACATGAAAGAGAAAACAAAGGAAAACAGCAAAAGGATTTTCGGAACTGACAGGTATGTACTTCCTTACTTTATTTTTAATGTGACTTCAATGTAGTAGACACAAGTTTCCTG
>NW_017306912.1:303606-315752 GCF_000935625.1 Nanorana parkeri
CATGAAAACCCCAAGAACCCCAAATCCAAAACCTCAAAAAAGTAGATTATTACATGCAATCAATAAAACAAGGATTGTACATAGAACAATATCGGACCTCTGAAAAGTACAAGCATGCATATGTACTCAGTACTTGGTTTGGGCCCCTTTTGCAGCACTTACTGCAATTACTTTTGCACGATATTCTAATTATTCGAGTTTCACCTGTATGATGGTGAAGGCAAAGCACTTGGGATGGTAGATTATACTTTATGGAGATGGTGTTGATCAAGGAACTTTAGATATCAATGCAAAGTGTACTGATCATATGTACAGCTTGTTTGTTGTATTGTGTGGCAAGGTAATAAGGATGTGGTGGGACAGTGTATACATTTGTTTTATGCTGCAAAAGCTGCAAGCGCTATTTTTTCTGACTGGACCGGGCCGCAGGCATTGAGGTGCCTTGCGTTCCCGTGCAGCCGATCGCATTGTGGCCTGAGTCCGTGGCTGCGGTGCCATTCACTTCAGTGCACCGCCACGCCCCCTCCACAGCAAACTGAGCCAGCACGTTCTGGCCACAATCTGGCCTGAAAGCACTGAGGATGGTGTGTATGAGGCCTGAGTAGTACTGTGACAGAGACTGGACTGAGAAGAAGGGAACCCCCTGAAGGAATGTCCTGAAAATGTAACTGTTAGTACAAATAAAAAGTATCGAGTACAGTTCCTTAAAGCAGGGGTGGCAAACACAAGGCCCGCGGGCCGAATCCGGCCCGCCGGACCTTGTAATGTGACCCGCACAGCAGCCAAGGCCGGTTCGCTATGCCGACTCTGTGCAGAGCAGTGTCTTCTGTGTGGTAGCGAGCAGAGCCGGCACTACCACACAGTAGACACTAGAGGGCGCTGGTGGGGGAGGCCAGAGAAACACCTCCCCCAGCCCTCTCTACTCTGTGCTCTTTCCGGAGCTTGCTGGTGCTGTTCCTGCAGCCTGCACTGTCCCGGTACCGGCCGAGATATTAACATATGAATGGACCGCGATAATTTGCATATCAATAAGCCGCGACCCATTCATATGTAAATATTGCGGCTCATTCATATGCAAATCGCCGCCCCTCCCCCGCTGCTAAGGAAGAGAAGGGAAGAGAACACTGCAAGAACAAGGTATGTGTATGGTCAGGGATTTACTCTCCCTGCCGCCCCAAGGCCAGATTCCACTATTAGGCTGCATTCACACCTTTATTTTAGGTGCAATTAGGGATTTCTGTGTCAGGAACTTGCGTTTTCCTGCAACAGAAATCCCTAAATTGGCGTTTTACAAATGGCAGCTGTCACCTAAGTTAATGATCAGGTGACAGAAGTTGCATGTAAAGATACGTGATATGTTTACATTCCGCTAGGAATCAATCACTCTCCCTGGACGCATGTAATCATATCACGTATCATTACATGCGGTGTGCATGCGTTTACATGGAGCTGCTGTCACCTGATCATTAACTTGACTAGGTGACAGCTGTCACTTGAAAACGCCAGATTAGGGATTTCTGCTGCAGTCTGAGCAGTCTCCAATAAAGTTTCTTGTGGATGTTTTCAAGGCTAGTTTTACTTAAATTATTATATTAAACCAGTAGCAACTGAATGCAGAGGCAACTATTTATGATAATAAAGAGTAGATGCATAGTCCTATACAACCGGCCCTTTGAGGGTAACCATACTGCTGATGCGGCCCCCGATGAATTTGAGTTTGCCACCCCTGCCTTAAAGGATAACTAAACTCACCTCCCCTTTGCCGGTGTCAACATCTTTACCCTGTCTTTTCCAGGTATGGGGTCTTCGGTTATCTAGCACATGCACAGCTCAGTGCTAAAGAAGATTATAAACAAACATAGAATTTTATTTTATTGCATGTCTCTTCTGCAATAACATGCCTGCTCACAATTTTTTCTCCTTTCAGTTTTGTTTCACTTCAACTATGTTGTTTCTAGTGCAGTAATATGGCTGCAATCACTTCAGAGGTTAATTTCCCTTTTTATACCATGTTACACCCATATTGGGGGTATAACATTGAACATGGTGCTATTCTGCATCCCCCCGGCCCCAAACCTACCCCCTTCTTACCAAAATCGCAAGGTTCTGCTCCCTGCAGCCTCTTGTATATTTGTGAATTTGGCGCTGCTCTACCCGCATCAGTTTTTCACCGATTTATTCACAGCATCTGTGAATGAAAAAAGATACAAGTCCCATCAGCCACTGCAGCAGATGGACTCATAGTTGTCAATTGAGTACAAGTGTGATGAGGGGCATTTGTAGTCCATTGGTAACTTCATACAGCTCCATTACTGAAGGTCTGCACCTGGTACTTAGAGGAATAGTCTGCAGTAGTGATGTGCATGGACTTGGTGCGAACCGAGTTCGCCCAAGCCTGCGCAAAATTGTCAGCAACACACCCTCCTCCTGGCCCAACCTGTTGCAACCACGGTATTCCTCGCCCCTTTGTTTTGTGTAGCTGCAGGGTGGGGAATGCCCTTGCCGCAACTGATCGGGCCAGGAAGGGAATGTGTCACCGACAGTTTTCCCTTGCACATCACTAGTCTGCAGTAGAGATGTCCATGGTGCTTCGCACATGCCTGTGCAAAACTGTGAGTGACGGCCCCCTCCTGGGCCCAGTTTTGGCAGTGGCATTCTCCACCCCTTTGTGATGTATAGCTGCAGGGCGGGGAATGCCCCTGCCACAACTGATTGGGTTCTGAGAAAGGAAGTGGTAGTCACAGTTTTGAGCGCCTTGGGAAAACTGAGTTTGGACCAAGCCCCTGTACATGAATAGTCTGCAGTAGAGATGTAAACTCAGTTCTCCCAAGCCTGCTGAAAAGTGCCACTTCTCCCTCCTGACCCGATCAGTTGCAGAGAGGTGCATTCCCCACCTTTCAGCCATAAGCCCCTATTCACACCTAGACATATCGTGAACGTGCGTCAAATGTGCTGAGTTTGATGCGAATTCACGAAATGTGGAACACACTTGCGTTGCTATTACTAGTTAATAGCACCCCAATGTGGCTGGGCAAACACATTTTTTCTGCGTGTTTGTGCACATGAGCATGCACATGAATGCGTGGGGAAAAACGTGGAATGTATGTCGCAGAATTTGCTAAATGCGCTACTTTCCTGCTTTTGTGGTGAGTCCAGGAACCCATTGAACTCAATGACGATGCGTGCCAAACGTGGGAAAAAAATGCCCATGAATGCGTGTCATCGCTACGATATGGTGTGAACGGGGACTAAAGCTGCCCACACACCTTACAATTTATCTGCAGATTTTCTATGGTCAGATGGAAAAGGTGCAACAGATTCCTCCATATACACTGAACTGTGTGGATGGAGTTATCTCCACCTGGGCCAATCTGTTGCACTTTTTCCATCTGACCACAGAAAATCTGCAGATAATTGTAAGGTGTATGGGCACCTTTAGTCACAACTGCTGCCACTGGCTGGGTTGGGAGGAGGGGTGGCGGTCACAGTTTTGGGTTTCATACCAAGCCAATGCACATCACTAGTCTGCAGGGGCCTGTACATAGCACCTGAGATCAGTCGTCTGACCATGGTTACAATGCTCTGCAGGCTCCAATACACAAATGTAATAAATACAAATGTTTCCTTTTTGCAATATGCATGCACTTATTTATTTTTTGCAAGAAGTGGAATACGCCTTTAGGTAGAGCTCTGAGACTGTAGTGGACTAGTAGTACTGTGGAGGTGAGAGGGTATAATGACAGGGTCTCTTTTACCTCTGGAGCATCTCATGACATACAGCTGACTAATACAGCCCGGGCTCCACCTCCATATGAGGATCGAGCAGAGCAGACTGGAGGTAGAGGGGCGGGCACTCATACTGATGACGTAACAGCAAGCATGCGCGGTTGTCTGCACTGCTGAACAAGCCCGTGACGGCCAGCCGGTTTCACTAAGAATGTAAACAAAGAGAAGATCGCGCAGAGCGGCTGACCCGGAGGACTATAAGGAGCACATCGGTAAGATGGCCGACACTGCCTGTCTTCTGGGATCTCTATCAGCATATAGGCTGGTCTGTGCGATCTGTATAGAATTGTCCTAGCACCCTGTACACCAGATGATTAGAAATGGCTGCATGTGTGTAAGATTAGACAGCCGTCACCTCCACACGGCACGGCAGTGATATGACAATTGTGTGGAGAATACACTCCCCTCGTTCTTGTATGAGCTGTATATGCACACACACAGAACGCGGTCACACAGAACCCTCATAGCTGGGGACAGGAAGTTACACAAATACAAAGTAGGATATGATAGGAAATCTGACATGTACTCAATGTTATTAATAGGAAAGAGGCCATAGAGCTGGTATTTACTCCCACAGAAGGAGGCAGCAACCATTAGTTATAAACATCACTACTCACCCACCTTACACACATTCTCCCATATAGAACGCCAACATTTTGTTTAAAATGTCCAAGTTAAACAAATACACCTTTTAGAAATGTTTAGTAATGACAATTTACAAACAGATTCTTCTAGATATTTGCAGACCTTTTATTTAGGGCTGGTAATGATTAAAAATTTCCTGTTCGATTAATCGAAAATTTTTTGAATCAATTAATTTCGATTAAGGAGTCCAGTGATGTCACGGACATCATCACCGGACTCCTCCCCCCTTCCCTTTGTTAGCCGACAGAGCCACTTGTGGAAGGGGGGAGGAGTCCGGTGACGTCAATGTCCGTGACGTCACCGGATCTCCGACGGAAGACCCGGAAGCCGGCGGAGAGGTGAGTACGGAGCCAAAGAACTTTGATCGATCAAAATAATTTTGATCGATCAAATAAATTAACGATTAATCGAGGGATTCATCGTTAATTTCCGCAGCCCTACTTTTATTCTGTATATTCCTTAAAGGAGAACTATGAGGTGAGTGCTTTTCACTCACCTCATAGTTCTAGCCGACCTGTGACAATGAGACTGTCACACGTCGGCTTAGTAGATCGGGAGGTGAGCGAACACATTCCGGCGTTCGCTCACCTCTCGATCCTGTCACGGCTTTCTGCCGTGACAGGGGAGGGGCTGGATTCCCCCCGCTCCGATCCGCCAGCGCTGATTGGCGGAACGGACGGGGGAGGGGACGGGTACAGTTGCCTCTGCCTCTTGATAGGCAGAGCCAGCTGTCAGTCACGCAGCTGGGCAGATCCAGACATAATGTTCGTAATCCGCTTCAGCTGCGTCGTCTTAGTATACCGCGAGCAGCAGCTTGCGGTATACTGCGGCGTCTCAGTATACCGCTAGCTACAGCTCATGGTATACTGTGTCTTACATGGAATCATAAAAAAATTATATAAAATAAAAATAAAATTAATAGTACAATAGTGCTGTGGAAAAACAAAAAAAATGATTGGGACGATAAGATTTCAACCACTGTGTAAAGACCTCGAATAGGTCACAGTATATAAACATTATTTTATATAATTTTTTTATGATTCCATGTAAGACACATCACTTGTTTTAGAGCTAGACCGCCTAAACCTAAAATTTCACTTTATCACTTGGTTACATTAAGTCTTTTATTAGTTACACCTTTAGCGCTTTGATATATATTTTCTCGACTGTTGATAGGATTCCTCTATCCTCTTTCTAGAGCGGCTTTAGGTCTTAATTTATTATACATTTCCACTTTAGTCTCCTTTCCAGAAGCGCGGATTATCTATTTCTTATCATGGTATACTGTGCCTAGGGTGACGGGAGGACGCTAGTTTTTGTCCTCCCGTTACCCCAAGGAGAACTATGGGGAAAAGCCTTAACCCCATAGTTCTCCTTTTAATTTTCTTTTCCTCCCCAGTCTTTTCACAGTGGCCATTTTTTCTAAGGGCAGATGAATCCATCTCCCTTTACTTCCTGGAACTTTGGCACATGTGACCACGCACATCATCTCAGGGCAGGAAAATGCCTTGCTGTGAGACTTTGCAGTACACAGACGGGATTTCCCAGCAATGCTCTGCTGATGTAATCTTCACAGAATGCATCTCGGGCATAGGCTGGGCTACATCACTAATGCATAAGAGGACCAGGAAGTGGAAAAACTGTAATAGTAAAGAAAAAATATATATAAATACCAGTAATAAATAACATTTGTTTAACTAATGAATGTAAGATGATTTCATATCAGCAGGAAGAGAAGATATGTGATATTTAGTGAAAGGGGGTTAAAGGTCGGTCTTTATGTCTGGTGAGGTGTATGGCCCAATGAAAGTATGCTGATGTCATACCAGATCAGCCCACAGCTTCTCTCTTCAGTTTGTTCAGTTAAAGTATAATTTAAAGCCTCCAGTGTTTTTGCATATGTCTAGTGCTAGCAAGCAGTAGATATGTGCAAAAAGTGTAAAAAAAATAAAACACTTTAAAAGCGGTTTAAACTTACCTGTGTCTTCCCCGTCTGAAAATGTGAAAATTCTCGGGCGGCCGCAAAGCATCTTGGGGCGGTCACATTTTCGGCCGTGACGCGAGGAGAGACACAAGGTTAGTCTGTGGACGCGTGCACTCGCATGCAGATACCGTGGGACAGGAAGTACCAGCAAGGACAGAGGAGTCAGCGATGGATCGGAGACCCGCCGCAGCGCTGGAGGGACAGATAAAAACGACACGAAAGAAGATCGGATTAAGAAACATAATTTAAGGTAAGTGCTGACATTAACTTAGGGGGGAGGGAAAAAACATTTAGACTTTAACCCCTTCATGACTGAGCTTGTTTTTAGTTTCTGTTCGTAAATGACTGACACACTTTTGACATTCTTCCACGTCAGTAATATACTTTCTTACAAAGTGCACCCACACATATTATATATGTTTTTTTAGAGGACAGATAGGGCTACATATTTATATCACATATGTGTGTCTAACGCCTCACTTAGGACAAATAAAATTTAAAAAAAATACTTTTTCCCCAGTTTTGATCTGTAGTATTTTTTACAAAACCAGCACAGCTAAAAAAAAATGCAATAAATCCATTCATTTATTTGTCCTTTATTTTTAATTTTTTTACACTTTTTTTTTTACACTTTTCACTATTTTTTTAAAACTTTTAACATTTTTATTTATTTCATTATATCAAGCAGTCATTGTGAATTAATCTAACTATTACTGCTTAATAAATTAATACATTTTCGGTTATTATCAGGCTGTTTCAAACTTCAGAATAGCCAATAATAAGTTAGTGACACTGATCCTGCAGCAGTTCAGGATTCAGCTGTCACTAAGGTTTTCTGAACGTTCCAACAATGATCAGAAAACTGAAACATTCTTCCTTCAGGAATAGATACATTATGTATCCCTGAAAGTAATAGAAAAAAAAAGCCAGTATACAATCCGAGAGAGATACGAGCTGTCAGAATGCCAGGTATCAGGTGTCTGAAAAAGGTTAACCCTTTCATTAATGAATGCCTCTATACTGAGGCACACCAAGCGCGGAGCAGATCCGGACCAGAGCAGGTGCAGACCGGATCAAAACTGCGTCCAATGTATTCCTATTTTGACCTCCAGTTCACATCGCAGCGTGAGGACAGATAAAAACGACACGAAAGAAGATCGGATTAAGAAACATAATTTAAGGTAAGTGCTGACATTAACTTAGGGGGGAGGGAAAAAACATTTAGACTTTAACCCCTTCATGACTGAGCTTGTTTTTAGTTTCTGTTCGTAAATGACTGACACACTTTTGACATTCTTCCACGTCAGTAATATACTTTCTTACAAAGTGCACCCACACATATTATATATGTTTTTTTAGAGGACAGATAGGGCTACATATTTATATCACATATGTGTGTCTAACGCCTCACTTAGGACAAATAAAATTTAAAAAAAATACTTTTTCCCCAGTTTTGATCTGTAGTATTTTTTACAAAACCAGCACAGCTAAAAAAAAATGCAATAAATCCATTCATTTATTTGTCCTTTATTTTTAATTTTTTTACACTTTTTTTTTTACACTTTTCACTATTTTTTTAAAACTTTTAACATTTTTATTTATTTCATTATATCAAGCAGTCATTGTGAATTAATCTAACTATTACTGCTTAATAAATTAATACATTTTTGGTTATTATCAGGCTGTTTCAAACTTCAGAATAGCCAATAATAAGTTAGTGACACTGATCCTGCAGCAGTTCAGGATTCAGCTGTCACTAAGGTTTTCTGAACGTTCCAACAATGATCAGAAAACTGAAACATTCTTCCTTCAGGAATAGATACATTATGTATCCCTGAAAGTAATAGAAAAAAAAAGCCAGTATACAATCCGAGAGAGATACGAGCTGTCAGAATGCCAGGTATCAGGTGTCTGAAAAAGGTTAACCCTTTCATTAATGAATGCCTCTATACTGAGGCACACCAAGCGCGGAGCAGATCCGGACCAGAGCAGGTGCAGACCGGATCAAAACTGCGTCCAATGTATTCCTATTTTGACCTCCAGTTCACATCGCAGCGTGCGGATCCAGACCGGATGAAAAAAATGCGGCAAGCCCTATTTTACCTGCTCTGGATCTGGTCTGGAACGCATCAAAAACGCATCCAAAATGCAAAAACGCATGCAAGTGCCTGAAAGGCCATGTTAAACTTAAATTTTTAATTTTTTTTACCAAAACCGGCCCTAAACGCGTCTAAAGCGCGGCACAACCCACTAAACTGCGTGTGCAGAAACCTGACCGGATCTGGTCTGCATTTGGTGTGAACAAGGCCTGTATGAGTGGTAACCGCTGATTCTCAGTGGTTACCAGCCCTCTAATGCAGCAAATAACTCGTCACGTACACTGGTCCCTTTGTGGCGGGACGTACAGTGTACGTCTCCCGTCACTAAGGGGTTAATGTCACTTTAAGGTTTGATGCTGACTGATTGCCATGCGCAACTGCCCCAGAGTCTGTCTGCTCCAGTTTTGATCAATTCCCCTCAGGGTGTTCCTCGCTCAACACAGCAGCCATTCAGACGATATCTAGCATTTTTAGCAATGAATACAAGGCGATCTCTGATTGGATCAGGGGCAGATCATGATGTCCCCACCACTTGTCTAATCAGAAAACGCCTTGTATTCAATGACATAAATACTAGGCATTCTCTCAATGGTGGCTGTGCTGAGCAAGTGACTCTCTCTTTGTTTTCAGAGCAGAGGGAAAGCCACTCAGCACCCTACAGGACCTGGAAGATGGCAGCCAGTATTGTAGTATCTCCAGCTACTATAGTGCTTTATAGGATCCCTTGCTGCCGATCAGGTATGGCATATGCATACTTACAATGGGCCCAGCTGGACTAATGTAAGTATGCAAACTAATTCATACCTGGAGGTTAGCTGTAGGAAACATTGTACTATAAGGTTATTTATGCTAGGAAGTATAGTTTTCACTATACAGTATAGTGTTGTTTGTCCTCTCCTCTTCCCTTGCCCATTCACAATTCTCAGAACTATTTACAGAATACCATTCACAAAATTGGTGCACTAAAAAAACACATTCCTGGAGTTCTGCTTTAATGTCAATAGGAGAACACAGCCATGATCTGCTAGCAACATACAGAAACAGAAGGGGAGCATTGTTGCAGAGGAAAAGGGGGTAACAATGAGTGGCTGCAGAGACACAGTCACATAGGAGAGAGGAGGGTAATTAGAAGCAGCCAAAACAAAATGTAACACATGATGGGTAGGGTGAGCAGCACTGAAATGGCACATGACACAGGTGTGATGCATAGAGAGAGTGTTCCTACTATGTCATAGAACTCCTATAACTCCACACTTCCTCTAGGTTGTGTTTTTCTCCAGGGTACGAAAAAGTGACATTACAGTAACTTTTCCTCCTCCATAAAAGTGGCTAGGATTGATATATTTAGCCTCAGGAGGATAGGTTTGGCTTGTCTGCCTCTATCCCACTTCTCTTCCTGAGGAAGTTGATCCCCAGAGAAGGCAGGAAGTCACTGAGTTTCAGAAATGTTATTAATAGTATTTCTAAATCTTTAGAACATATAACACTTATGAATTTGCAGTGGGAGTGTCAGAGTATGGCAAGGCATGCTGGGAACTGTAGTTTTTAAATTGAGGGGTATAGGTTGCTCATCCCTGTCCTTTGCATACGTTAGAGATAAGTTTGGGGTTGTAATGAGTTCTATATGTTTAATTATGTGCATCACTCTTAAAGAGGAACTCTTTATGGGGGATCCTGTCTCTACTTCTAGTTCTTCTGCTTCTTCTCCCCGCTGTGACAATTTGAAGTGTTCATTGACCTAATGAGTTTCTGCACACTTCTGACTGTATTGTGTAATGCTCAGTGTCATACAGCCAATCTGTGTTCCCTGGTGTCATGTACGGGGTGGACACCATTATTATAGGCCTAATTTTATTTGTGTAGGCTACAAATAAAGAAAAAGAAAAAAGTTGGAATTCACTTTTACCTTGTTTGTCTATGCTCTCTAGGTTGCATGCTGGTGTATTTAACATTGTGTTCTGCAGCGGTTAGTACAGTCGGTAAAATGGCAACTCGTCAGGAGTCCAAAGAGGACAAGTCATTGATGCCTGACAGAACTGGAGCATCTGTGACCATAACAGGCAATTTCTTTCAAGAGTAAGAGTGTCCACGGTTATGACTGCATATACAGGCAGTCCCCGACTTATGAACGCTCGACTTACGTACAACCCGTGCTTACGAACTGAGGTCCGTTCCACTAGTAACGGTGCTCGTGCCGACGATGGCAGACGAGTAGTGGGTCTGGATTGTATTACTGTACAGTACTGTACCTCCTGCAGGAAGTTGTTAGTTAGTGCCCCGCCTCTTCTTCCGGGTCTGGTACTGAACAGGAAGTTGGCTCTGACTGTCATTACCCCTGTCACAACCCTGTATGTACTGTACAGTGTGCTAAACACTTTTATTTGTTTTCCTTGTCAACTTGTTTGACTGTAACAATGCCGAAAACAAGTGCTAGTTCTGAACAAGGGCACAGACAGCGAAACAAACGTGACCCTTCCCTATGCTATCCAAAACGAAAAAATGTTTTTTTTGGCTGTAGTTACACCTAAAAATGTACCTGTTCCAACTTGCATACAAATTCAACTTCAGAACGAACCTACATTCCCCATCTTGTTCGTAACCTGCCTGTACAAAGTATGGCAACACTTCATCTTTAAATTGGTAATTACTGTCCGAAACCCAACACTGAATTTTAGCATTTTAACACATCTGCCTAGGGACACAGGGCATGTTAATGTGCTGCTGAGCATTGTGCTGGCCAAAAATGCATGCCCCTAGGCAGGTGTGCTGGGGTGCTATTGATTTTGAATGATAACGCAGCGCATCTAGTGCACTTTGCTGCTGAAACGTATACACTTATCGCAAGGAAGCATGTGCGATAGCGCAACACATTGGTGTGAACAGACCCTTAATGTTCAATGGTTCAGGTCCTTCAATTCTGGTTTTTGCCCACTATTCTTCCTAATCTTCTTAACCGTGGAAACACCAATTTGGTGGTATAGTGACAGGTTTTCACTCTAAACAGGCACCAACGATTTGTTCCAATTACTAATACACCAATTTTACTGACTGCTTGTACAAAACCGCTACTGAACACAGTGTGTAATACATTGGGATACAACCTAGAGAACACATAAAGAAAAGATAGATAAAAGATAATCACAACTTTTTTCAATATAGGCTACATACAGTATACATAGACTTAAAAATTCAGTTACATTTAAACTTCCTGTCCCTGCTGGTAGATGAGACCGTATATAAAGACGAGGCTGCCATGAGAGTCTTGCATAAAGAATTGTATGTTGGAAATGTTTTTAATTACCACTAAAAGGGATAGAAAAATAAACTAAAAGTGGACCTGAATTCAAAGGAATAAAGATTTGCTTTCCCTAAAAAAAAATCTACCTTTTTGTCTTGATTTGCTCATGTAAAATAGCAGCGTACTTCCTGGGCCTAAGCACCCCTGTGTCTTGAGCCTTATAGGTGTATACTGTATCAGTAGGGTAATTGAACCGCACAGGAGTAAAATTACAAAATATCGCTCCAAGTCTTGTGAGATTAGGGGGTTCATTTATAAAAGTTCCTACACTCGCCAGTGCCATGCGAGCGGCACCCGCCCGGAACTTTTACAAATAAATCTCTATCTGTCAAAA
>NW_017306912.1:316289-331537 GCF_000935625.1 Nanorana parkeri
TTTTTTTTTTACACTTTTCACTATTTTTTTAAAACTTTTAACATTTTTATTTATTTCATTATATCAAGCAGTCATTGTGAATTAATCTAACTATTACTGCTTAATAAATTAATACATTTTTGGTTATTATCAGGCTGTTTCAAACTTCAGAATAGCCAATAATAAGTTAGTGACACTGATCCTGCAGCAGTTCAGGATTCAGCTGTCACTAAGGTTTTCTGAACGTTCCAACAATGATCAGAAAACTGAAACATTCTTCCTTCAGGAATAGATACATTATGTATCCCTGAAAGTAATAGAAAAAAAAAGCCAGTATACAATCCGAGAGAGATACGAGCTGTCAGAATGCCAGGTATCAGGTGTCTGAAAAAGGTTAACCCTTTCATTAATGAATGCCTCTATACTGAGGCACACCAAGCGCGGAGCAGATCCGGACCAGAGCAGGTGCAGACCGGATCAAAACTGCGTCCAATGTATTCCTATTTTGACCTCCAGTTCACATCGCAGCGTGCGGATCCAGACCGGATGAAAAAAATGCGGCAAGCCCTATTTTACCTGCTCTGGATCTGGTCTGGAACGCATCAAAAACGCATCCAAAATGCAAAAACGCATGCAAGTGCCTGAAAGGCCATGTTAAACTTAAATTTTTAATTTTTTTTACCAAAACCGGCCCTAAACGCGTCTAAAGCGCGGCACAACCCACTAAACTG
Source organism: Nanorana parkeri (assembly GCF_000935625.1). Taxonomy (NCBI): domain Eukaryota; kingdom Metazoa; phylum Chordata; class Amphibia; order Anura; family Dicroglossidae; genus Nanorana; species Nanorana parkeri. The sequence continues at coordinate 317,000 of NW_017306912.1, forward strand.
CGTGTGCAGAAACCTGACCGGATCTGGTCTGCATTTGGTGTGAACAAGGCCTGTATGAGTGGTAACCGCTGATTCTCAGTGGTTACCAGCCCTCTAATGCAGCAAATAACTCGTCACGTACACTGGTCCCTTTGTGGCGGGACGTACAGTGTACGTCTCCCGTCACTAAGGGGTTAATGTCACTTTAAGGTTTGATGCTGACTGATTGCCATGCGCAACTGCCCCAGAGTCTGTCTGCTCCAGTTTTGATCAATTCCCCTCAGGGTGTTCCTCGCTCAACACAGCAGCCATTCAGACGATATCTAGCATTTTTAGCAATGAATACAAGGCGATCTCTGATTGGATCAGGGGCAGATCATGATGTCCCCACCACTTGTCTAATCAGAAAACGCCTTGTATTCAATGACATAAATACTAGGCATTCTCTCAATGGTGGCTGTGCTGAGCAAGTGACTCTCTCTTTGTTTTCAGAGCAGAGGGAAAGCCACTCAGCACCCTACAGGACCTGGAAGATGGCAGCCAGTATTGTAGTATCTCCAGCTACTATAGTGCTTTATAGGATCCCTTGCTGCCGATCAGGTATGGCATATGCATACTTACAATGGGCCCAGCTGGACTAATGTAAGTATGCAAACTAATTCATACCTGGAGGTTAGCTGTAGGAAACATTGTACTATAAGGTTATTTATGCTAGGAAGTATAGTTTTCACTATACAGTATAGTGTTGTTTGTCCTCTCCTCTTCCCTTGCCCATTCACAATTCTCAGAACTATTTACAGAATACCATTCACAAAATTGGTGCACTAAAAAAACACATTCCTGGAGTTCTGCTTTAATGTCAATAGGAGAACACAGCCATGATCTGCTAGCAACATACAGAAACAGAAGGGGAGCATTGTTGCAGAGGAAAAGGGGGTAACAATGAGTGGCTGCAGAGACACAGTCACATAGGAGAGAGGAGGGTAATTAGAAGCAGCCAAAACAAAATGTAACACATGATGGGTAGGGTGAGCAGCACTGAAATGGCACATGACACAGGTGTGATGCATAGAGAGAGTGTTCCTACTATGTCATAGAACTCCTATAACTCCACACTTCCTCTAGGTTGTGTTTTTCTCCAGGGTACGAAAAAGTGACATTACAGTAACTTTTCCTCCTCCATAAAAGTGGCTAGGATTGATATATTTAGCCTCAGGAGGATAGGTTTGGCTTGTCTGCCTCTATCCCACTTCTCTTCCTGAGGAAGTTGATCCCCAGAGAAGGCAGGAAGTCACTGAGTTTCAGAAATGTTATTAATAGTATTTCTAAATCTTTAGAACATATAACACTTATGAATTTGCAGTGGGAGTGTCAGAGTATGGCAAGGCATGCTGGGAACTGTAGTTTTTAAATTGAGGGGTATAGGTTGCTCATCCCTGTCCTTTGCATACGTTAGAGATAAGTTTGGGGTTGTAATGAGTTCTATATGTTTAATTATGTGCATCACTCTTAAAGAGGAACTCTTTATGGGGGATCCTGTCTCTACTTCTAGTTCTTCTGCTTCTTCTCCCCGCTGTGACAATTTGAAGTGTTCATTGACCTAATGAGTTTCTGCACACTTCTGACTGTATTGTGTAATGCTCAGTGTCATACAGCCAATCTGTGTTCCCTGGTGTCATGTACGGGGTGGACACCATTATTATAGGCCTAATTTTATTTGTGTAGGCTACAAATAAAGAAAAAGAAAAAAGTTGGAATTCACTTTTACCTTGTTTGTCTATGCTCTCTAGGTTGCATGCTGGTGTATTTAACATTGTGTTCTGCAGCGGTTAGTACAGTCGGTAAAATGGCAACTCGTCAGGAGTCCAAAGAGGACAAGTCATTGATGCCTGACAGAACTGGAGCATCTGTGACCATAACAGGCAATTTCTTTCAAGAGTAAGAGTGTCCACGGTTATGACTGCATATACAGGCAGTCCCCGACTTATGAACGCTCGACTTACGTACAACCCGTGCTTACGAACTGAGGTCCGTTCCACTAGTAACGGTGCTCGTGCCGACGATGGCAGACGAGTAGTGGGTCTGGATTGTATTACTGTACAGTACTGTACCTCCTGCAGGAAGTTGTTAGTTAGTGCCCCGCCTCTTCTTCCGGGTCTGGTACTGAACAGGAAGTTGGCTCTGACTGTCATTACCCCTGTCACAACCCTGTATGTACTGTACAGTGTGCTAAACACTTTTATTTGTTTTCCTTGTCAACTTGTTTGACTGTAACAATGCCGAAAACAAGTGCTAGTTCTGAACAAGGGCACAGACAGCGAAACAAACGTGACCCTTCCCTATGCTATCCAAAACGAAAAAATGTTTTTTTTGGCTGTAGTTACACCTAAAAATGTACCTGTTCCAACTTGCATACAAATTCAACTTCAGAACGAACCTACATTCCCCATCTTGTTCGTAACCTGCCTGTACAAAGTATGGCAACACTTCATCTTTAAATTGGTAATTACTGTCCGAAACCCAACACTGAATTTTAGCATTTTAACACATCTGCCTAGGGACACAGGGCATGTTAATGTGCTGCTGAGCATTGTGCTGGCCAAAAATGCATGCCCCTAGGCAGGTGTGCTGGGGTGCTATTGATTTTGAATGATAACGCAGCGCATCTAGTGCACTTTGCTGCTGAAACGTATACACTTATCGCAAGGAAGCATGTGCGATAGCGCAACACATTGGTGTGAACAGACCCTTAATGTTCAATGGTTCAGGTCCTTCAATTCTGGTTTTTGCCCACTATTCTTCCTAATCTTCTTAACCGTGGAAACACCAATTTGGTGGTATAGTGACAGGTTTTCACTCTAAACAGGCACCAACGATTTGTTCCAATTACTAATACACCAATTTTACTGACTGCTTGTACAAAACCGCTACTGAACACAGTGTGTAATACATTGGGATACAACCTAGAGAACACATAAAGAAAAGATAGATAAAAGATAATCACAACTTTTTTCAATATAGGCTACATACAGTATACATAGACTTAAAAATTCAGTTACATTTAAACTTCCTGTCCCTGCTGGTAGATGAGACCGTATATAAAGACGAGGCTGCCATGAGAGTCTTGCATAAAGAATTGTATGTTGGAAATGTTTTTAATTACCACTAAAAGGGATAGAAAAATAAACTAAAAGTGGACCTGAATTCAAAGGAATAAAGATTTGCTTTCCCTAAAAAAAAATCTACCTTTTTGTCTTGATTTGCTCATGTAAAATAGCAGCGTACTTCCTGGGCCTAAGCACCCCTGTGTCTTGAGCCTTATAGGTGTATACTGTATCAGTAGGGTAATTGAACCGCACAGGAGTAAAATTACAAAATATCGCTCCAAGTCTTGTGAGATTAGGGGGTTCATTTATAAAAGTTCCTACACTCGCCAGTGCCATGCGAGCGGCACCCGCCCGGAACTTTTACAAATAAATCTCTATCTGTCAGAAGCACGGGAGCTGATCAGATAGAGATTTATTTATAAATGTTCCAGGCGGGTGCCGCTCGCATGGCACTGGCGAGTGTAGGAACTTTTATAAATGAACCCCCTAATCTCACAAGACTTGGAGCGATATTTTGTAATTTTACTCCTGTGCTGTTCAATGTTCTCTTTGCTGGAAAGGAAGCTGTATTTGAGAACCTGCAGTTCAAGCATCTGCCTGTTTCTGCTTCATTTATTGTGTAGATCCTTGCACCATCTCTCCTGCTGCTTGTTGAATATTCATCCACCAGTTATCAAATCACCAATACTCAGAGTTGCAGCGGAGGCGCAGAACAATACAAGGTCAGTTAGTCCTAGGGAAACGATCAGCTGTGGTGAGCGCACAGGCAGTACTGGTGACTAGTGGGGCTGCAACCAACTAATCAATAATGAGAATAGTTGTCAACTATTCTCATTATCGGCTAGTTGTTTGGATTCCCTACTCTCTCCTCCATGCTGGGTAGAGGGCACTGCAAGCAACCATCCTACTTTTGGCTTATTGCAATTTGAAATGGCCAATAGCAGACTGGCTATTGCACCCGCCCACTACTTGCTGTATTTACTTTTAGCTGCCGTCTGCGGAATATTGCCACTGGCAGCTGTCATTCCCTGACTGAAGCTATTCAAGTGCCATATGTTTACAATACAATTATTTAAAAAAAAAAAATAACATTTGGAAAAAAAAGTCATTTTTGGTTACATAGTTACATAGTATTTGAGGTTGAATAAAGACACATGTCCATCAAGTCCAACCTATTGTGTGTGTGTGTGTATAGATCCCTGAGTCATCTCGTTATTAGGAGTACTTGTACCCCTGTATATTACCGTTTCTCAGGAAATCGTCCAAAAGCTTCTTGAATGATTCCACACTATTAGCTGAAATTACTGCTTGAGGCAGCGAGTTCCAGACCCTAACCGCGCGAACTGAGAAGAACCCCCTCCGCCCCTTGTGTTTGAATTTTTTTTCTACCAGTTTTAGGTGGTGTCCTCTAGTCTTTGTTATGTAATTAGTCGTAAAGAGTTTGTTGCTAATGTCGCTATGACTATAGAACATTTTGTACATGAAAATCATGTCCCCCCTTAATCTCCTTAGTTCCAGCGGGAACATATTTAAATTTAGTAACCGTGTCTCATAGCTCTGGTCCTCCATCCCTTTGATGAGTTTGGTCGCCCTTCGCTGGACTTTCTCCAGTTCAAGGACATCCTTTCTGTGTACCGGTGCCCAAAACTGCACCGCATACTCCAGGTGAGGCCGAACCAGTGATGTGTAAAGTGGCAAAATTATAGACTTATCCCTGCAAAACATTCCCTTCTTGATGCAGGACAGGACTCTACTAGCTTTGCTTACCGAAACCTGGCATTGTAATCTATTATTGAGTTTATGGTCTACAATGACCCTTAAATCTTTCTCCAATTCAGACTTCCCTAGCGGCATACCCATTATTGTATAACCCATTTGCTTGTTTTTTTATCCCAAAGTGCATAACTTTGCATTTATCAACATTAAACCTCATCTGCCATAAAGTTGCCCACTCCACTAGTCTATCCAGGTCCTCTTGTAATGTTATACTATCTTGGTGCAGGAGGTGCGTTGCAGTGCCATTTATTTCAATGGCACCTCAAACGCGCCTCCCACCCACAGTGTGATTGCCCACACTGGAATGCATGGGATTGCAAAAAATTGTGCATGCAGTTTTATTCTGAAGTAAAATATGTTTGTAACACTAAGTTTGTATTTTATTTTAAATTTAAGGGTGGCATTTATTTAATTTTTCTTTTAATTCGATTAATCGAAAAAAATAATTGGCCAATTAATCGATTATGAAAAGACTAGACCTTGCCCCGCCTGCCTTTTTGGGCACAGCTTTAACAGTTCAGTTCCTCTTTACCTTTTTATAATTCCAAAAACACACTGAGGGGGATTTATCAAGACTAGAGCAAACAGAATCTGGAGCAGCTGTGCACAACAACCAATCAGCTTCTCTTTCATTTTCAAATCCTAACTGAACAAATTAAAGAGAGATGCTGATTGGTTGCCATGGGCAACTGCTCCAGATTCCTTCTGCTCCAGTCTTGATAAATTCCCCCCTGAGTCTTCAAGATGAAGAATAATGCACTTTACGTATAGTAATCCTCTACTTGGTTGGTTGCATTTGTAAACGACTGAGCTTATTTGATAATGTGTAGATGAATTTGCAATTTGCCCAATGTGGTAAATGATAGCAACCAAGGAGAGATGCACTGTCTGGTTTCTCTGAATGGTGAAATCTCCCAATGGTTGCGGTAAGTAATGAGTGGATATACATTTTAAGTCAATTAAATGGAGGACTGGATTGAGAATATAAGCACTGAGATTGAATGTTATCCTGTTTGTAACCTCATTCTTGTCTATTCAGAAAAGTTCTAGATTCCATCCATACTGACAATGGTAGATGTGGGAAAATGGCCAATTTTTGCACTTTGCCCTCAAGAGGATCTGAAATCCATCCAACAGGCTTGTGTGTTTGGTTCTGGAAATGAGGTCTTATATATCACCAAAAATGATGAGGTAACTGTATGTACATGTTTAAAACCTGTGTCTCTCATTGATTGGTGACCTGTGGCTTTTACATTTCTCAGCTACGTCCCCATCTATGGCCACCCTAAGGGCTTGTTTCCACCAGCCCGTGCGCACATTGCACAGTCCTGAGCGCACCGGCTGGTGGAAACGAGCCCTAAGGGAGACCTTTAACGGATAAGCATAATAAATAAAATGTTGAATAGTGCCAAAAAATATAGTGAAATAATGATTTGTGTACTTGCCATACATTCTTTTTATTTATTCAAAGCTGATTTGGGACTAACTGGAACAAAACTGATCCGATTCCTTTCTGCATTGTTGAGATAAACGAATCTTGTTCTGCACCTGCTATGGGCGCACCCGGTATAAAATATTTATTTGTAATTTAAATACTTCATATAAATAATAAAAAAATAGTATAAATCTTCAGGCTAAAACCTTGTTAACTTTGAAAGAAATTAAATAAAGTTTACCCAAAACTGCTATAGTTTCTTTATAGTACAACCTTAGTTTTTTTATATATTTGGAAAATGTGAATGTTGCAGATAAAGTGCACTTCACATGTGAGAAATATGCCATTTGGCATTGCTTGCTGCCTCCTAAAAATGCTAGTTTGCTGGCCTTCTCTGACCTCATTAGTTTAAGTTATTGACCCAAGGATAAGAATGCAATTATTGCAAGTCCGAGAAATGTATTTCCTTATCTCTGTTCTTGTTCCTGGTCAGTGACTCAAAAAGAACTGAATCCAGCAATGACAGCCAGGCAACTAGCCTTTTTGGAAGGCTGTATTTCTCTTTTACAGCCTGCTGACCAGTGTGTTTGTTTTTTTTTTTTGTTAGTCGCCGAGATGGACAAAATGAGTGTCTTGTGGATGCCTTTCATTAAGAAATGTTATTTATGGCAGGATTTGTCTCAGATTCATGTTTGCTGGTATGAAATACATTTACAGTTGTGTGTTTTGCAGGTATTTGTGATGGGGACAAACAGCAGTGGCTGTCTAGGGACCGGAGATGCTCAGAGTACAATTGAACCAAGAGGTCTTCATATGCTCTCCGGAAAGAAGATAGTCAGCCTCAGCTGTGGAAGTGGGCCACATGTAGTCATTGTTACTTCTGGTACGTAGAACAAAAATAAACTTGTTTAAAGGACTGGCTGACCTGATGTATTGCATCTGCTACAAATCCTACGTGCTAGCTTTTTTCCTCTGTAAAGCTACCTATAAGAGGGGGACACTGGCTTTGGTTTCACAAGCCTGAGTGCTGATGATTTGAAACTGTTAGCTATTGTAAGCTTTTGAAAGTAATTGTCCTGTCTATCTTCGCTAAGTGCTCAATATTACTTTTATTACATTCCTCTGTGTGCCCCTAATGTATTTCACTGTGCTACTAGGACTTGGGTTCTATGGCTTCTGAACCAACACATCTGCCTGATAAGTAAAAGTGCACTTAAAGGGCCACTGAAGTGAACTAATTAGACAGACACAGTATAGTTGAGCAGGGCTTAGCCCAGAGGTTAGGGTCAGCAGAATCTAGCAAAATAAAACTATTATTCAGTAAAGCCTCCTCTGTGTGCCCTTCTGATTACCCAATCGGTTTAAAGCCCTACTCTAGCCTAACCGATTTCTGTTTTAAAAAAAATGTCATAATATATACCTTTTTTTTAACAGCTGCCTTTTTTAGCTGGTCATTTCTCTTCCTCTTCTTCCCTCTGGTGGTAGGCGGTCCAGTGTGATGATTCACTTGCAGAGGGAGTATCCATGACTTCCTGGGCTCATATAATGATGCTGTGTGTCATGCAACCCAGGAGAGCAGTGGCAGGAGGAGAAGGAAGTGATTCTGGGGAGACACGACAATGGGTTTTTAATTTTTCTTAATCCTGCAGTTAAGCGTTAAAGTGAATCTGTGTTTTGCCCACGTAGGGCAAGACAACAGGTCCTCTTAAGTGCCGCTTTCCCCAGCTGCACATATTCATCTTCCTTTCACTCACCTACCACTCTGTTCAGCAACTTGGTGAGTAGGGAGGAAGGCTGTACAGTCCAAGTTGCAGGGTAGGTCTGATGTTCCTGCCCCCATAAACATCGGATACCTAAGCGCCCAGTTACCATTCACCTGTACTGTCACATTAGAGGAAAGGCGGTGGGTCACATGTTCACTTATACCTGGTAGTACCAGGTGTTGCTCTCCTGCCATTCTAACAGGGCAGTGTGGGAGCAAAGGGGAGGGTGGCAGTCAACCAAACGTGTTGCCTTGCCCTGGAATGGACAAAGCACAGGTCTACTTCTGGCTGACTGGGAAGACTTTTCTATAACTCTAAGAACATATCTAGTTATCTTCAGATGGGTAAAGAATATAAAAAGTTACAGCATTGTCATATGTGTGGTGTACAAATAGTACAATTTATTTAATGGCTTTTCCTAGTGAAAGAACTTTGCCAGATATAGATGAACTATTTAGAGCAGTTGTTCTCAACCTGTGTAACCTCGGGACCCACATTGGTCCTTGGTCATTAAGTTGCGACCCAAGTCGCACTGCAATAGAACTCACGGCATTGCTGTACCGCTCGTTCTAGTGTGGGCAATCAAACTGTGGGTGGGAGGTGCATTTGGGGTACCATTCAAATGAATGGCAATGCAACATCTCACACCAGAAAGCGTGGTACAGTGCGTTAATCGGGCAGGACTGTGTGATTAATGCACTGTACTAGTGTGAACGGGCCCTCAAAACCACTGACATACATACACAATCTCACACACTGCCAGATATTCTAATACACACACAAATTTTTAAGGTCCACCAAGCCTCCCTACCTTACAAGAACTGGAGTGGATCCTCAGCCTGGGGTCCAGTATGGGCTGTGACGGAGCTCCATCCATATGTTCATTGCTTGTAGAGCTCCCTTGCGCGCCCTGTAGAGGTGCCGGGAGCCAGAATGTGACGTCACTCTGGTCCAGGCACCTCTACAGGACGCATGAGGGAGGTGTAAGCAATGCACGTATGGATGGAGCTCCCTCGTGGCCATAGCCCCATCCTATCTCGCCTCGAGCTGACACGTGGCGCTTGGCAGCATATTCTGAATGGCTGCTTGGCGCAGGAACTGACAGTGCTGCGTTAGGGGGAGGCTGAGGAGCATGCAGGAAACAAGTGGAAGGCATGCAGAGACCTACTGAATACGGGGTCAGGAACCACCAGTTGAGAACCAAGGCTTTAGGCCTGGTTCACACTTGAACGTTTTGTAGCGCGTTCAACGCTCGACGAACGCTCTACAAAACGCTCAAACATCTAAATCCCATTGTATTCAATGGGTCTGGTTCACACCTTGCCGTATTTCTGCCCGTCGGAACGCGATACAAAACGGCCTACGCCCAAAGAAGTACATGTACTTCTTTGGGGCGTTTTGGTCTCGCGTTTCCATCGGGATACAGCCAAGTAGCCCACGGAAACGGGCGTTTGTTGCGCGTTTTTTTTTACCGCGAATCGCGCATATTCAATATGCCTAGGTGTGAACCCAGCCTTAGAGCATGAATGCACAGTATCATGAATTGTTTAACTAGCAGATAGCAGAGAATTAGTTAAGAAAATTATGCCTGTCTCAAGTTCCTGGCTTGTATTATGTCCTCAAGGACTGCATCTGTTTATCCCTGTTTCTTTTTCTTTTTTCTAATTCTGAATTTTAGCCCTTATGATTGGACTAGCTGGGTTTCAGTTATTTTATGGAAATGATCACGTACAGTAAGAGTGGATTTCCTGGAGAATTGGTTTGTGATCCCTCTGTTATTGCTCAGTGGGGTCTCAGATGTGGAATTGTCATTTTACCTTCACTAGAATTGTTTTGGACTGAAGTTTTATATGGCTGGGGTAATACTAGTTCTAAACTTTATAATAATCTTACACCTTGTAAAGATAGATAATAAGCTTCTACTCTTTTGTTTCTGCAGATGGAGAAGTATATACCTGGGGTCATAATGCCTACAGCCAGCTGGGCAATGGATCCATAAATCAAGCGTTAACTCCATCCCAAGTCTCAAATAACTTAGTAAATAAGAAAGTTGTAAGTGTGGCTTGTGGCTCACACCATTCAATGGTTACTACGTCTGATGGAGAGGTAAGCAAATATCAGTGACGTAAGTCTTAGGCCTTGTACACATGAATGTCTATAGGGAGTTCTTACCAAGTGCTTCATAACACTTGCAGACTTACTCAGTAAAACAGTGTAAGGAGCAAATCACAAAGTGCACTGCTTAGAGCGACCATTTACAATCTTCATTCAGTGGTCTGGCTTCAGGAAAATAGATTCTGGTTGGTTACAATGGGTTATTGCTCTTACCGCTTTGTTCCTTTTATAGTCTTTACCGAATAAGCTTTACGTTCATCACACACTTTATATTATGGCTGGATTTTTTGGGCTGGAGTTACACTTAAAAAATGTACCTGTTCCGACTTGCATACCAATTCAACTTAAGTAGAAACCTACAATCCCTATCTTGTATGTAACCCGGGGACTGCTTGTATTTGTGTTTTATGAACTGCGGTATTTATAAAGGTTCACATACACCGTTCACTGTAAGAATTCTGCCTGCAGGACTCTTACTCTTGTTAAAGTAGTTGTAAACCCTAACTGTATATAATTTACTTTTCTTTATAATGAAAGTCTAATTATATTGAAGAGCAGGGTATCAAAAACGAGTGATATTTTTTAACCCCTTCATGACTGAGCTTGTTTTTAGTTTCTGTTCGTAAATGGCTGACACATTTTTGACATTTTTGCTGTGTGATTTTTCCACGTCAGTAATATACTTTCTTAAAAAGCGCACCCACACATATATTGTTTTTTAGAGGAAAGATAGGGCTACATATTTATATCACATGTGTGTCTAACGCCTCACTTAGGACAAATAAAATATAAAAAAGAGGAAAAAAACGTAAACAAAAAACTTTTTTCCCAGTTTTGATTTGTAGTATTTTTTTACAAAACCAGCACAGTTAAAAAAAAAAAAAAAAATGCAATAAATACATTTATTTGTCCTTTTATTTTTTTTACACTTTTTACAATTTTTTTTAAACTTAAAAATGTTATTTTATTTAATTATATCAAGCAGTCATTGTGAATTAATCTCATTATTACTGCTTGATAAATACATTTTTGGTTATTATCAGGCTGCTTCAAACTTCAGAACAGCGGATAATAAGTTAGTGACACTGATCCTGCAGCAGTTCATGATTCAGCTGTCACTAGTTTTCTGATTGTTCCAACAACGATTAGAAAACTGAAACATTCTTCTTTTCAGGAATAGATACATTATGTGTCTATTCCTGAAAGTGAAAGAGAAAAAAAAAGCCAGTATAGCTTGAGAGAGATATCTCTCGATCTATACGAGCTGTCCGAATGCCGGCAAAGCCGGCAAACATGCCGGCTCTGCTTTGACTCTTAGACACCCGATCTTCAGGTATCGGGTGTCTGAAAAGGTTAACCCTTTCATTAATGGATGCCTCTATACCGAGGCATCCATTAATGAATGATAACCGCTGATTCTCAGCGGTTACCAGCCTTCTAGTGCAGCAAATAACTCGTCACGTACAGTGTACTTGACGAGTCATTTGGTCCCTTTATGGTGGGACGTACAGTGTACGTCTCCCGTCACGAAGGGGTTAAATAAAATACTTGCTTCTTACCTTTTTTGTCATCCTTTGTTGCACCTCAGTGCTACTGATGTCCTGCAGCCACTTTCTGTCTTCATACACCCCAGAAAGTAAATGGCTTACATTTCTTGATGGTGGTAGTGGTCCATGCCTGTATAAAGTGTGTTGAAATCCATTGGAAACCCACGTTACAGGGTTACAGTGCAGGAGAACAGCGGTTGGACAGTTATCACCCTCTAACAGGAAATGCCTGAACATTTCCTGTTAGAGGGTATTAATTTATTGAAAGCTGCAGTTACCAGCATTTACATCTCCTGTTTATAACTTTCTATGCACAAATGCCGCAGCTGGGGTTCCTGCGCGCCGCAATACAGGTGTATTTTATTCTGTATGCCAATACGCTTGTATTTGTGCCTGTGTGCATGAGCCCTAAGCTAACCAATACCAAAATATAATTGTATTAAAGTGCAACTGAAGCCCAATTTTTTTTTTTTGTGCTGGATAGAGTGGAGAGGAATTAGAACACATCAGGTTTTTATTGCTGTCTGTCTCCCTGTTAGAGCGATTCACCCTCATTATTTGTCCTGGTGGCAGTTATCACTAGAAGTGAAAGAAAATTCAAAATTTTGGGTTGTCATCAGAACAGAAAAAAATGGCAAATCTTCCAATGGGCACACTAGTTCTGGTGACCCTGCTGAAAACCAGCGATTTTTTTTTTATTTTATTTTATTTATTTTTTCCCTCTCTTTGGAGGGATTTTCTTCCACTTCCTGTTGTGGGATAGGAAGTGAAGGGAAATCTCCCCAATGGGACACAGATGGCACAAAAAGCTGACCGGGGTAATAGCCCTCGCTTAAGCTGACCATACACCAGTAGAATGTTGTTTGTAAAAAGTTGTTTTCGGAATGGTCATTCGATAATTTTAATAGTGTCAAATTGATCATCAACTTCTACCGCATCAACTTCTACCGCATCGATGAAAAGGATCAACTCATGTTTAAATGATACAATCAAACGCAATTTCAAAATACATTTCTCAAGCCTTTAATGGCATTATCCAATGTCCTGATGTGATTTTTCTCATGATTGTTCGTTTGTACAAAAATCTACCAATGTATGGGCAGCTTTCCTCTTTCCAAAACTAAAAAAAAGGTTTTGTCTTCGGTTCTGTATTTATAGTTTTAGGTGTGATTTACATGTGATGTCACAGTAAACCTGATATGTGATAAATGCATGGAGGAACCTTCCCTTTTTTCAGTTATGTTTGCCTTCTTCCAGTGTAGAAGCCCATAGTAGTTGGTAACTACATGCATGTTTTTTCATAGGTGTACGCTTGGGGATACAATAATTCTGGACAAGTTGGTTCTGGCTCTACTGCCAATCAGCCTATTCCAAGAAGAGTTACTAGCTGCCTACAGAATAAGGTTGTTATTGGCATTGCTTGTGGACAGATGAGCTCTATGGCTATTGTGGAAAATGGAGAGGTAAGAGATGTTGCAATTGTTATACTTGAGCAAATGTACTTCTGGGATGGCTTGAGGCCACCTTATCTGAGATTATAATACTATGTCATTAGTAGCAAATCACCAGCTGTTCAATGATGTTTTGGGTTACCTCATTTTCCACAATGATGTCTTGATGAGGTTCAGGAAATAGGCTTCTCGTTAAATGTACCGTGTTTCATGAGCAGCTTCTGTAACATCTCCCTTCCAAGGCTTTGCCTTACAGTAATCCCCTAGTTGGCAACACCATATTGCTAATGACATATGTTTATTGTTTTTGGTGATTGATTTTTTAGGGATAGGAAGTGAAGGGAAATCTCCCCAATGGGACACAGATGGCACAAAAAGCTGACCGGGGTAATAGCCCTCGCTTAAGCTGACCATACACCAGTAGAATGTTGTTTGTAAAAAGTTGTTTTCGGAATGGTCATTCGATAATTTTAATAGTGTCAAATTGATCATCAACTTCTACCGCATCAACTTCTACCGCATCGATGAAAAGGATCAACTCATGTTTAAATGATACAATCAAACGCAATTTCAAAATACATTTCTCAAGCCTTTAATGGCATTATCCAATGTCCTGATGTGATTTTTCTCATGATTGTTCGTTTGTACAAAAATCTACCAATGTATGGGCAGCTTTCCTCTTTCCAAAACTAAAAAAAAGGTTTTGTCTTCGGTTCTGTATTTATAGTTTTAGGTGTGATTTACATGTGATGTCACAGTAAACCTGATATGTGATAAATGCATGGAGGAACCTTCCCTTTTTTCAGTTATGTTTGCCTTCTTCCAGTGTAGAAGCCCATAGTAGTTGGTAACTACATGCATGTTTTTTCATAGGTGTACGCTTGGGGATACAATAATTCTGGACAAGTTGGTTCTGGCTCTACTGCCAATCAGCCTATTCCAAGAAGAGTTACTAGCTGCCTACAGAATAAGGTTGTTATTGGCATTGCTTGTGGACAGATGAGCTCTATGGCTATTGTGGAAAATGGAGAGGTAAGAGATGTTGCAATTGTTATACTTGAGCAAATGTACTTCTGGGATGGCTTGAGGCCACCTTATCTGAGATTATAATACTATGTCATTAGTAGCAAATCACCAGCTGTTCAATGATGTTTTGGGTTACCTCATTTTCCACAATGATGTCTTGATGAGGTTCAGGAAATAGGCTTCTCGTTAAATGTACCGTGTTTCATGAGCAGCTTCTGTAACATCTCCCTTCCAAGGCTTTGCCTTACAGTAATCCCCTAGTTGGCAACACCATATTGCTAATGACATATGTTTATTGTTTTTGGTGATTGATTTTTTTTTGGGGGGGGGGGGGGGGTC
>NW_017306912.1:333002-340262 GCF_000935625.1 Nanorana parkeri
GGGGGGGGTTGATTTTTAGCAGGGAAGGGTTAGGGCATATGTCAGTTTTTGTTGTTGCTATGTTTACAAATAGGAGATTTTCCAATAGGAGATTTCCCCTAACTTGAAGGAGAATGGAGTTCTCCCAATGGCAATGCTGCCCCAATAACCACTTCTAAGGGTGGGGATTTGTGTGCCCATTAGAGATATTTTCTTCAATGCCTTTTTTGCAGCAATGGAACACCTTAGTGGGGATTAAGACACCAATAAATATCTGACAGAGAAACTAACCCTTACCCTTTCTATCCCCCCAAAAAAAGAAGAGTATAGTCCCCATAATGAAGTATGTATACTTAAAGGAGAATTATGAGGCCAGTGATTTTCACTCGGCCTCATAATCTGAGCTGACCTGTGGCAATTAAACTGTCACAGGTCGGCTCAGTAGATCGGGAAGTGAGCGAACACATACCGTCGCTCGCTCACTTCTCGATCTATCCCTGCAGAGACCCGTGACTGTCACTCACGACTCTCTGCAGGGATTCCCCCCCTCCCCTGTCCGATCCTCCAGCGCTGACTGGCGGAACTGACGGGGGAGGGGCAGGCACAGCTGGCTCTGCCTCTGGATAGGCAGAGCCAGCTGTCAATCCGGCAGCTGGGTGGATCTCGACATCGATGTCGGGATCCGTTCCGGCTGCGGCGTCTCAGTATGCTCGCGGTATACTGAGCTTTGGGTCACGGGAGAACGCTAGTTTGTGTTCTCCCGTGACCCTTAGGAGAAATATGGGGAAAAGCCCTAACCCCATAGTTCTCCTTTAACATACTAACAGTACTGACACCAAACTGAGGAGTTAAATCTTAAAGATGCAATCAAGTACCTTTTTAACTAGTAACAAAAATGTACCTTATTTGTGTATCACTCAGCTGTAGATCTGCAAATCATCTCCGAATTGGTGCTGACACTGTCCTTCCTTCAGGAGGGTGATTACTTTTGTTCCCCATGGTCCCTGTGTGTGTTGTAAAGTAGTTACCACTTCAAGCTCACTCCTGGGATGGACTACAATCTCCCGTTTAGTTTACTAATTTGTATTGAGATTGTAGTCCATCACGGGAGCAAGCTTGGAGCGGTGGCTACTTTACAACACACACAGGGACCATGGGGAACAAAAGTAGCCACCCTCCAGAAGGAAGGACAGTGTCGGCAGCAATTAAGAGATGATTTGAGGATCTACAGCCGAGTGATACACAAATAAGATACATTTTTGTTAATAGTTCAGGTCAATAGTTGAATGTATTTTTAAGATTTAATTCACATTGTTTGAGTTTAAGCATCTTGTATATGTTCTCCCTAGACTACAAGGAAATAATCTAAAATAAATATTAAGTCCTTGCTCTTTGGATCAGTAAGAGGATTTTATCCTCCTGTGGTACCTGGTCTATAATTGTGAAGGAGTGACCCCTTGTGGTTGAAGATATGCACAGTAGAACACAAACCCCTCCACAAATATTCATTTTGTTCTATTTCCAGGTATTAGCAGACAACATGCATTCTGAAGTAAAACCTTTTGCTACTGTTATGAAATTACACCTTTTGAGTAGGATAGAACACATTCTGCAGCACTGTGAGGTTGATTTACTGAGGCAAATAGGCTGTTTACTTTTTCCCTTAGCTTAGTGAATGCGTTGAAAATTCACTTTGCAAACAATACCCAATCACATGCAAGGAAAATAAATAATAATAATAATAAAAAAAAAACCTGTATTTCTGCTACACATAATTGGATGATGGAAGTCAGCAGAGAGTTCCCTTATTCACCAAGGGCAGGTTCACACAATTTTCCGGACCAGATCTGGTCCGGAAAATGGTTTGAACTTGCTTGTAGTTCCAGTGCATTCCAGGGCAGACAAAATGAGACATGCGGTATTTTCTGGTCTGGAACCGACTGTGCTGGTGTGAACAGAGGCCAGAAATAGCATAGGGATGCATTAGGATGCATTTTGGATCCGGAAACAATCTAGTCTGGAGTTGATGTGGTGTGAATGGGCCCTAAAGCAGAATTCCATTGCAGAATATACAGCCTATGTTATCTTAAGTAATTCAACCCCTTTTAAGTGTTGTTGCTATGTATATTAAGGTATTGCCTGTAGGTCAGTTGAATATTTTTTTCAGCCTTCAGCCGTCTAAATCCTTCAGCCGTCTAAATACTCAAAGTCATGACAGTTTGTCCTGACTTTGAGTATTTAGACGCAATGAGAAGTATTGGAAGAGATATCCTTTCTGCTTATTGCAACTGGAGGTGGTCCTGTTTATGAATGACTGATGTAATAAAGGTTACAGGTGTACAGTATATAGTGATGTATAGTAAACAGATCACAGTGCTGTGTATGGAAGGAGAGCCCACTCTGATGTTTTCTCATGTTAGTATATTTGGCAGATTACAATATCTTTAGGCCTGCATGTGTCATGATTCTGGGAATTTAGTGTTTGTGTATAGTACACAACATAGTAGTAAATAACATTTGTCAGCATTTAATGTCATTTATATAGGTTTTAGCAGCATGTTTACAATGATACAATGATAAATAATTTTTCTCATGTGTGCCCTCTTGTGTATTTAGGATATTACCAATAATGGGAAATATTGGAATTGGGTCAAATGTAAAGTTAAATGAGCTCAACCAAAAATATTTCCTTATTAGTTTCTGAGTCAGGAATGTTTTACTCCTCCACCTAGACATTTACTGCTACCAGTGATCCATTGTGCAGAGACCTCCCCTGACTAAAGCCTGGTGTCTTTGACCCCCCCAATGATTTCTATACAGAAATACATAGAGGACACCCTTCAGAGAGGGCAACTGGGTAGTGTGGAGATCTTCCTCCTGGAGCCATGGACAGTATTAAATAGCCGAATGAATAATAAAGACCAGATCCTGCTTCATTCTGTCATACGTGTGAAAAAAAGCTCAGTAGATTTGGACAGACTTTCATCATTCACAACCTAGGCAGCAGCATAAGGCATGGTGGATGTCCTGGGGGCCCAATTACAGCTGTCATGCTCCTGCATTAAACCAGGAGGATTACAAAATTGGTCAAAGCTGTTCACCTACCTGACTCTTTCCAAGGGAGGATGCAGTTGTACGCAGCTGATGTCTGATGCAACCATGCAAGTATAGACAGTGAAAATGGGATGGCTTTGTTGTGCCTACTGCAGTCTTTCAATTGCTGTCAATTGAAGTGATGGGCACTTTTAAAGAGTTTTGCAGTGGAAGTTGGAAATTCCTGTTATTTGAATATGTGTTTTAAATCTACAGAGCAGAATTTGTTGTCATTTTAGTGTCTTTCCCGACTTTAATAGTGGTACAGTAGAAAGGCATCATGGCACACTCACAAACCAGCATGTAAAACAACTTGTCTCACCACTAAGGACAATGACAGAGGTTTGGATACACGTCTTCTGCAAAGGATGTGTAAGCCGCACTGCCGCGCCAAGGCACCTCTTATAGTGCGGTCCTAACTCTAAACTATGAGAGTCTCCATCTTGGAGCACATGGGGGCAGAAGATATCAAATTGGGTGCAGGCCTGTCAGGAGGACGCCCCACCTCCTTAAAGGTACAGAGACACACAAGGGATCCCGCACATCCCATTGGCAGCTGAGAAACCCCATGCGTCGTTTGTTTTGCTTTCCCGACTTTAAGGCACAAGTTTAATACATTTCCTTTAATGCATTTGCAGATATATTCTTAAGTTGGGTAAACCCATCGTCACACTGTAAAAGGTATCCTGCAAGAATAAGTTGTAAGAACGGTGTAATGATATCAGGGGGAGGAAGTATATCTGTGGTCACACAGAAAGTCATGATGGCTTCATCTCTGACATCTTTTAGGGCCTATGTCAGTTTGACATTGGTATGAGACCTTTTTGAGAGCTGCATTTGACCTGCGTTTCACCTCCTTCTAACCGGCATTTCACCTGCTTCAAGCAAGTTTTGCATTACCTTACTGTGAGGAAATGGTGCCTCCATTTTGTTGACAGTCTCCTATTAAACCATGTAAATCACATTGTGGGCTGCACAGCAGATGTAGATAGACATTGCAATCAGTGAAGTCTGTGGTACACACAGAAGTATTCCTCTATTTGTAATTCCACAGGAACCTATGAAGATTGTCAGTAAAGGAGAGAAAAGCACAGCAAAAATAGATGGGGGGGAAATGTGAAAGAAATTTGATCAGTTCAAAAATATAGATTTGATATATTTTTGCATTATTGTTTGTAAATGTATACAGGAAAAATGTCACACCTATGTTACAGCTTTCTATAGCCATGTTTTGAGAGGATAAGAACCCTGAATAATAATTAAGTAATTAAAATAGTTCCTGGTGAAGTGAAAACTCTTAAATATGCACCCTTACCTTTTTTCTTTTTGTAGCGTTGTTAAATACAACAGTAATTATGTATATGGGGTTGTACACTGGAGCTTATGATGGTCTCATTATATGGAGACTCATGGAGTCTGAGAGATCGAGAATAGAGATGAGGCTGGGCTTGGTGTGTACCCGGTTCACCTGAGTTTTCCCAAGCCTATTCAAAACTGTGACAGTTAGTCCCCCATGCCGGCCCAATACATGGTGGCAGTTGTGGAGGGGGCATTCCCTGACCCTTTGTGACGCAGGGTCGGGAATGCTCCTCTTCGGAACTGATTGGACCGGGACGGGGATTGGGTTTGTTGTTGTGGCAGTCACAGTTTTGATTGGGCTTGACCAAGGTTCACACCAAGCCCAGGCTCGTCACTAGTGAGCACACAATGGAGGTGTTGCAGGTTTTGGTCATCTTCTGGTCATAAGATGATGTGTGCCTTTTGTTGAACAAGGGTGGTCCACTTCCATAAGAAATATTCATAATTCATGAGAAGTGTTCGCCATCAATCTATTATTACATCTTAACCACTTGCTGACCAGGTGTTTACACCCCCTTCCTGTCCGGGCCATTTTTCAGCATTCAGCGCTGCAGTACTTTGACATTTATTCAGGACAAGAAACATTTATATTTACCCAAATTTTTGGTAAAATATAAAAGATGGGGTCACGTCGGGTAAACATATCAAGCCTTAAAATTGCACCCACCGATGAAATCGCAAAAAACTACCATACCTAAAATTGCCCACAGGCGGCCTTTAAAAGCTTTTACCCATCATCAGTTTAGCGTTATCAGTAATTAATGGCTCTAAAAATTGTTTGATGGAAACATTAGGGGTCTCTAAGACCCCTAATGTCACCTTGGGACCCCCAAATAAGCTGATGAAACAGAGATCTGCTTCACCAGCTTCCTCTCTGGCTATAGCAGCCAGAGAAATGACAGCTAAAGGCAGAAGTGATGTAATACACATCACATCCGCCTTCAAGCATCAGAGGAGAGATCAGCAGTGGGGGAATGCTGATCTCTCCTCTGTTGCTAGTGTAAGAAGCCGATGTGCCAGTCCCGGGCCCGCGGGGGGGACAGCGGAGCCTGGGATAACCGGCAGCGGCGGTGAAGGGGAGTGGTGGGAGCAGAGGAGGTGGCTGCCATCATACAAGCGATCAGACCGCTATAGAGCGGCCCGAACGCTTGTATGTCACAGCCGGTACCGGCTGTTAAAATAATTTTCCAGGATTCTGATTAGCGCAAAAAAAAATGCGCGTCCGCCGAGCGCCCGTGTATTTACAATGGGCGGTCGGCAAGTGGTTAAAATTGGGAATATTATGTTTTCTGTGTGAGCTTTGGTAGCAATAGCTTCTATACACACTGCAGTATTGTTGCACACTGTTGTGGTTTGAAAAATGAAGATTAATTATTGGTGCTGAAACCCATTGCTAGATGTTTTACTCCAATTGTTGCGTTCTCTGAGTAGCGCACTGCATACCCAGGTACTCCAGGCAGTCATAAAGCTCCGGCAATGGTAAATGAACAGACAGCCTATGCTGGATTATTGTGTGCTTTCATTCAGAGATGTTATATTTGTATCTGGTGTACACCTTACACACTTACCCACAGTTCATGCAGGGTGCAGCAGTAAACTGGCGCATGGCTCCACCATACAGTCATAAGGACCAGTGTTGGTGGACTTTGTGCTTGTTTTGGTGGTATCAGCTTGGCATCAGTTTGAGACACTTCTGAGATTATTTAGAATTAATTGGAGCATTTGGCCTGCAGTTGACCACCTTCAATAGAGCAGATTCCTCCATCAATGCTACCAGCGCGTTGCTCGCGGAATTCCCAAACAGAGCTGGCAGCTCATTGGCTGCTGGGTTTGTTCATAGGAAGACTTTCCAACTGGCTCCTTCGATCAGATGATCGATGGATTCCGGGCCAAAAAGGTGCTGAAAGCGGCACTCACTGTGCAGATTTCGTCCGCACATTGTATGGCCACCTTTTAGGATCCTCGAGTCGTCATGTTCTATACACAGTATATAGACGTGAGGATGCCAAGGGAAATTCCATTGCTGCCGTGAAGGAGGAGAGAGGCTGGAGGGAGTGCTGTCGCAGCCGGCATGTCCGAGTTCGGCTGATTATAACTAGGGTTGCACAGATACCAAGTACAGTACTCGGTACAAGTACGAGTACATGTACCGATACTTTTGAGCGCCAAGACTAGACTAGAGAAAAATTCAAAAATTAGGAGGCAGCTGTCATCTGTAAGGAACACACAGAGCTCCTGCGATTTGTACATCTCTGTTTTAATGTACGATTTTGTTTTTATAAATATAAATAAAGGGATGCGCAGATACCAGTTTTGTGAGTACGAGTACTGGTACTTGCCGAGTACTTACAAGTACGAGTACTGATACATTTTTGTTTATTGTCATGTGTCAGTTTTTGTAGTTCTCGTGAAAATGCCAAGTATCTGCACTGGTACTCGAAAAGTATCTGTGCATCCCTAATGATAACTTTATTTTCCTCCCTAGACCAAAATAAGCACTTAACCCTTGCAGTGCGGGGTTACCACCACTGCAAGGTTTTAAAAAACAATTGCCCGGAGTTCTGCTTTAATTTAATACAAGAGGTTAGCCAAACAAAGCCTTTATCAACAGGAGGTAAACAAGGTTACACTTCAACTAAAGATAACCTATTACTGTACTATTCACCTTACTTGTACCCACAAACATTACCAAGGAAAGAAAAATAATATATAAAGGTAATGAATGGCAGTGTGATGTGGCAGAAGATATAGAAATGGGTCACTGTGTAATGGCAAAGACTGTAAATGTATCATGAAAAGGATATCTGTTCTTGAAAAGTTGGCCCAATG
>NW_017306912.1:340339-378862 GCF_000935625.1 Nanorana parkeri
GGTTTACGCGTGGGGCTACAACGGAAATGGCCAGCTGGGGTTGGGAAGCAGTGGCAACCAGCCAACACCGTGCCGAATAGCAGCTCTTCAAGGTATTCGTGTGGAGCAGGTGTGTTTATTTAATGATTTCCTGTAATCTAAATACGAGGCTGTAATACATGACACATGAGTTCTGCAGAGAAGAAAATCTTATCTGCAAATGGAAAAATTGAGTGTTTTCTTTCCTGCCTGTGTGATATAAGCCAGGCTGGTGGTTACAGAAATGTGTAATAGATCTAAAAAGAGAAACGTTATCGGTTAAAGTTTTTAGATCTACTTGTGAAAGTGATCAGCTCAACTAATATTTGCTCATATGCAGTGCTGGTGACTTAGGTTAGGTATACACTAGGGATGCACCGATACCGTTTTTTTGGTTTGAGTACAGGTACTGACGTTTTTTTCCTAGGAAGCATGGCTTCCTGACCAATCGGGAAGCTGGGAGGCGGGTCATTATGT
This sequence comes from Nanorana parkeri, assembly GCF_000935625.1. Classification (NCBI taxonomy): domain Eukaryota; kingdom Metazoa; phylum Chordata; class Amphibia; order Anura; family Dicroglossidae; genus Nanorana; species Nanorana parkeri. The sequence goes on from NW_017306912.1 coordinate 340,835, forward strand.
GCTGCCCGGCTTCCTGATTGGTTAGGAAGCCAGGCTACCTTGCAACAAGTGAAGCTGAGTTCCTAGCCAATTGGGAGGCGGGTCATAATGCACTGCCCAGCTTCCTGATTGGAAGGGAAGCCGGCTCCATGCTCCCTCAGCACTGCCAGTCAGAGGGAGATCTCCCTCTGACCAGAAGTTCTGGTATCGGAGGCAAGTATCGGAGCATTTGGGACAAGTACCAGTAGTAGGCCAAATACTCGGTATCGGTGCATCATCCCTAGTATACACAGTTTCTGGATGCAGAAGAGTATCCAACTCCTGTGTTTTTGTTTTCTTTATTTTTAAACTCTATTTTCAAGAAAGACAATACAAGTGCATGAATATAACACAAAGATGGTCACCGATGCACATGTCAGGTATTAACCTGCATTTCAGTGTTATATGATAAGAAGGTAACATCATTGGTTCAGGAAACAGATCATAAACACAAGAGAACAATCAGCCCCCCTCCCTCCCCCCCCAACAATAGAAGAATAAAACGGGTATCTAAAGGGCCCTTAAAAGAAAAGAAAATAAACCCACGCATCTGAATAATCATTCCCGTTATTCTGTGCCCCTACTAGGGCCGAGAAGTGTGGGGAATGAAGAGGAAGAGAAGGAAAAGAAACAATTCTCATGTTGTTGGCAGCATTTGACCATTGGTTGGCCTGCAAGCCGAGGAAGAAATCAGCCGACTGCCCGCATGCATACAGAACCAATAGGCTTGGTACCCTTCTTCAGAGTTGGAAGCTACTAGGCCCTTGACTGGGGTTGAAACAACCTGATGAGAGGTTAATGTAAACAAATCTCAGAACATGGCCATACTTTTCCTTCCTCACAATGCAAGCCTACCAGTCAGGTCTGACTGACTAAAGCACTGCACTTTTGCCATGGCACAGCTTCTGTCTCAGTGATTGTTCTTAAGCTGGCTGTAGACTGCTCCAATTTTGATCGATTCCTGCTGAATTAGCCCGTTGGGTGAACAGTGACTTCACCAATCATATGCAGTCACTGCTCAGGTATCCAGCTGCCACGGGTCATGGTGGCTACTGTGCTCCAAAGCCAGCAGGGAAGATTCCTTCATTCACGCTGTATAACGTGTATGGGGGAATCAAATGATTTATTGGGTTCACCCATGGGGCTGAACAAGAGAATTCCAAACATGTGATGCCTTGACCCGGCTAGATTTATAGATAGCCACTGACAGTATGTTTAAAATGTTATATATAATTCATCATGGAAGTATGGTACAGCAAGCATTTACAATTTGTAAAGTCACATGTAAAATGACTAAACATTACTACAACAATACAAAATGCGTGGATGTTCGATTTTCTTGATAAAAGATAGTTTCTTATCAAATGGCAGGCCTGAAATGGTTAAAGCGTACAAAATGTAACAAGAATCCTACTTCACCATTTCTAGCCTGCACAGGACGTTGTTTACATCAGTTCCGTACCCTGGCAGACTGGCTCACTGCCTACATTGTATTTATATTGCTATGCACATTGTAACCATTTCATGTCTGCCTGATTTGAAACTACACTTATCTTCCAGGGCAGCTCCAGCCAAAACATGTTATTTTCTAGTTTTGGATGAAGTGGAAGAAGTTTAATAGCGGTCTGTCTTTGATCATATACACTGCCTGGCCAAAACAAAAAAGTCACCGCCTTGATTTAGCTAGGCAAATAGGCAATTGGTTAAGTGTTATGATCTGGGCTTGCTTAATTGGTCAGGTCTAGGTGCAGTAATGTTATGTCCCCCCAAATAAATGAGGTCAGCTGCCTACCTGAATATACTGATTGATCAGGTTTTTCTATCAATGGAATTTTTCTTCCCTGATGGCACGGACATATTCCAACACGACAATAACAGGATTCATTGGGCTCAAATTGTGAAAGAGTGGTTCAGGGAGCATGAGACATCATTGTCACACATGGATTGGCCACCACAGAGTCCAGACCTTAACTCCATTGAGTATCTTTGGGATGTACTTGAGAAGACTATACACAGCGGTCCAACTCCCCCATCATCACTACAAGATCTTGGTGACAAATGAATGCCACTCTGGACGGCAATAAATGTTGTGTTGTTGTTTGTGTTGCTCACATCACAATGGGCGTATGCTCTTTAATAGCCTGTTCACATTCCTGGACACCATTATGTACAGTATGTGATTTTATAGGGCTCACTTACTTGCTGGTGGCTCTCATTAAAAAATAACTGCATATATTTATTTATCATTGATATAAATAATAAATGCTTGTTGCCTTGAAATATTGTTCACTACATTGTCTTACTCCAGATATTGAAAAGTTGTGTCTGGGGCTCCACTTTATTGTTTACCGTAAACGAACATTTTCTGACATGTAGTGAATTACTGTGCTTACTGTTCTAGTAATTGCTTACTGTCTTAAATGTCACCCCCTTTCCTGCTGACATTTTATTCCTCATACAAAGGACTCCTCCAGACCTACATTGCAGGATTTCCTGCCATCTAAAATGAATAAAGGCTCCAGAGTGTTTGGCAGATGATAAAAAGGCAGCCGTAGCAGGGAATGTTTGTTTTTGTTTTATCATGTATTCCTTTACTCAAAATGTTTTTCTGTTTTCTGTATTTATTTTTAGCTTTAATGTATTTAGAACTCTGAAGGTAATAATATTGTATTTTGTAGATTGTGTGTGGCTATGCGCATACACTAGCACTGACGGATGAAGGCGGAATGTATGCCTGGGGGGCCAACTCCTATGGACAGTTGGGTACAGGAAATAAGAGTAACCAGTCCTACCCCGTTCAAGTGTTTGTGGATAAAGAAAGGTAACTTTTTATTATGTTAATAACATTAAAGAAGTTTTGTGATGGGCTCCACAATGGGTTGGGGTGCTTTTATACACATTACTCTTGTTTTTTGATAGTAAAAGGTGCATAGAATAACAACATCAATACATACATAGACAAGCACATAATCAATCAAGGAAAAGCATGACAAGTTATCTTTGATAAAATATACTTTTGTTATTATTATTATTATAATTATACAGGATTTTAAAAGCGCCAACTGTTTGTGCAGTGCTTTACAAAATATGGGGAGACAGTACAAATACCATACGATACAAAAGCATTAGAAGGACACTGCTCATGGAAGCTTACAATCTACAAGGAGGGCCAAGTGATACAGGAGGTTATAACTGTAAGGGGTGAGCTGATTGAAGGGGTAGATGTACAGTGTTTAAGAGGAGGAGGAATAAGCTTCTCAGAAGTGGTGAGTTTTCAGGGATCGCCTAAAGGTGGACAGAGTAGGAGCATAGGAGACACTGGAGAAGTCCTGGAGGCGAGAATGGGATGAGGTGATGAAAGAGTTAGACAGCAGGAGGTCTTGGGAGGGGTGAGAGGATGGTTTGGGTGATATTTTCAGATGAGGATGGTGCTGTAGCTCAGGGCAGAGTTGTAGATGGCTTTGCATGGTTTTGTCATTTTGAATCTTATACTTTGGGCTATTGGAAACCTGTGGAGGGATTGACAGAGAGGGGTGGCGGCCACTGAACGGATGGTTAGGTGTATAAGTCTGGCATCAGCATTCATGATAGACTGAAGGGGGGAATAGCCTGTATAGAGTTAGACCAACAAGAAGGGTGTTGCAATAGTCAAGGTGAGATAAGAATGATTTAGTAGCTTTGTGGTGTCATTTGTTAAGAAAGTGACACATTTTGGAAATGTTACGAAGTTTAGGATGGCAAGAATTGGTCAGTGATTGGATGTGGGGCCTAAATATATAAAATATACAGATCATCAGCAAGTTGATGTGTCCTGTAGGACACGTGGAATAGGAGTCCTAGTCTAAAACAGTTCATATAATTAAATGCAAGCTATTGTATCAAAGTCCAAATGACTTATCAGAAGAAAAACTAGAACCAAAAATGTCATGTGCCACCTCCTACTACAAGAGCTTTGTGGAACTTAGTATTACCCATAAGACATCTCAGATCAAGAAGAAATATAAGGCACTGTGTTGTAGAAATACATGACTTGAGCTTGGGGTAGTAACAGTCTGTCTATCTGAAGGGCTTGAAGTCAATTGGAAAATAGAGCAGAGTCCCCCGTAAAAGAGAAGGGATATTAAGCAGCATAAAGTAAATATAATAGACTATCATATCATTAGCCTGTACTTGAGGAACACCTTTTAAGATTGGGTAGTTTCTGCATCTATTGGACAACAGGGAAATGGTTCAGCCTGTCCTGATAAGCCGCTCTTTGACAGCATGGTGCAGGTGACAGGTTCTTCTTATGGAGACAACAGTGGTCTATTAGACCTATAATGTCACCTCTGCACTCTGTTGATGCTGATTGAACTGTAGACTGTACTCGATCAGCTTCTTTCCTGGCCAGGGGTTTAACAGCTCTGAACCCAGAAGTGCTCAGAGCTGAGTGCTTCCATGTTTATTCTGCACAAGGTAGATGATTGATCGTATGTCTCATGCAGCTCTCCATCCTGACACCCACCATGGAGGTCCTGGGCACCCAGGAGAGACAGGACGTCGCCTTGTCCTACATGTAGAGGCGATCGGCTGCTGTAAAGAAGAATAACTTCTACTACATAGCCTGCAGGAAGGAGTGAATACGTAACCAAACTCAGCTGCTATAGCGTCTGGGAGTTTTAGTACATACAGACATTATAGTTACATCGACAGCAGCAAGAGGGTAAAAGAAGCCGTCTATGTCCTCTCTAGCTGCTTTTTATATGTGGAGTTCGTCTTAGAACTCCTCAAAGATTTTAAAGTTGGTTTCTAACAGCTTAGAAAAACCTGCTATGTGTTTACATTAGATGGCTGGCAGGCTACCAAAATTGTGGTGCAACAAAAATGGAATAGGGAAAGAGCTAAGGTTTCAATAAATGTGTTGTAAATGAATTCCACAATGCTTATAGATACAGAGAGGAATGAGGGCCTGCTTCAAAGTGTTATACTGCTTATTTAGAATATGTAAATATGTGCATGCACTGGGTACAGGTTCACTATAACGATTTCAGAATTTTCATTAGAGTTTTTGCATATAGCTTGATGTAATTGTTTGTTTGTTTAGCGTTGGTGTAGAGTGACTCAAAAAAATAACCCAAAACAATTTTAAAAAAACCCACAGGAGGCCACAGACATGTTTCTGAGGTAAGTATATGTCTGAGGTGGAGGAGGTGGGCTGGAGAAGCACAGCTGGAGGAAGGGAGGGTGCACTGTGATGGTGTACTTATCCACAAGCCCTACTATGTGTGCAGCTCATTGTGAACGTTGCATTAAATGTTCCAAAACCTCACATCAGCTCTGCAATAGAGAACAATTATTATAGCCATTAAATAGATTTTTTTGTTTGTTTTGATTTGTATAGATCTTTATTAATTCTGGCTACACGTTATAATCTGATTGTGCAATCTCTCTAAGATTACCAACAACTATGTAGTGTGAGGGCCTGACCTAATTAGAGTGAACCTTGCGGTACAATGTGCCGTCCCATTATAATATATGGCTCCTCTACACCTGTAAAAATCATCTGCTATTACTAGGTGCAAAATGTACCTGTAAAGAAAAAGTTATAATTTATAAAAGTTGTAAAAAAGTAATAATAATAATAATAAAAAAGTAAGAATTCTACTTGCCTTATCCCCCCGTCTTCCACATCACTGGGTGTGATGCCACTGTCCTTCCAGGAGGAGTCCTAGGGAATGCAGAGCAGGCAAAATCTCATTACACGAGCATCTTCCAGCATTGTTTGGCCTGCTCTCTATTCCCCAGGATCTGGCTGGAAGGAGTGTGACTTCATCCTCACCTAGGTGCCATAGGCTGAATACGGGGGTAAGTATAAATCTGCATAATCATGACAAATAAGAAGTGCATCAACCAATTAGAATTCACTTTTGTAGTGTAAATCCAGAGCATACTATGCTAGATTACATGAGCACATTGCGGCTGATGCACAACTCTTCCTGCCAGTGCTAGTGGCACTACTGCCACTAGATGGCGCTGAGGAGCAAATTAAATTCCTAGGGGTAGTAGTAGTGTGCAAATGGTGGAGGAGTTTTAAATCCGCACTAATATTTTTTCTTTCTTTCAAAATTGTAAACGCTCATTTTTTTAAAAATCTTTTTTTCAAGTGTTTGGACATTTTAGACCTTCTTGGTTCATGCGAGCACCTGCAGTGAATATTTGGTGAATGTCACTTTCACTGTTTAACAAGTCTTGATTGTATAAACATCAAAGGTTTGTCTTGTCTGACACATGTAGCACCGTACTTAGGGCCAGGGAAGGAAAGTCACCTCTGCAGATACATCCATATTCTAAATATTTAGTAAAATGACCCATAGCAGCCGTCTCAAGTCCTCGTATTTCATGTTCCTAACCAGAGATGGCTTAGCTTAATTTTTAGCAAGGTCTGCATATTTCTCAGTACAATGATATAAATATTTCAGTTTGCATACAGAATATATTATTTGCCAAGCAAGAAGCATTACTTATTTTAACTGACCATTCCTAAAATATTATATATGGACAACAGCTAAGTACAAGAGGAGTACAAGATATGTGAGGAATGCAGCAGGAGGACGTTTTCTGGTGAATTTCATCTGCCTTCTTACTGCAGTGTTTATATATTACAGTGTTTCTGCACTTTCTACTACATTAAACTGCATTTGTTTTGATGGAAAGTTTCAGTGGAATCATTTTGACTGAGTAATAAAACTGTAAGTGTCACTGAGGTGTAGGGCTGCAACCAACTAATCAATGAATCGATAACATTAGATAATGAGAATAGTTGTCAACTATTCTCAATATCGTTTAGTTGGTTGGATCCCCTAGCTCTCTCCTCCATGCTGAGAGGAGGGCAGCAGTGGGCGGGTGCAATAACCAGCCTGCTATTGGCTATTGCAATTTGAAATGGCCAACATCAGGCTGTCTATTGCACCAGCCCACTCCCTGCTGTATTTACATTCAGCTGCCATCTGTGGAATCTTGCCACTGGCAGCTGTCAATCCCTGGCTGAAGCTATTCAAGCGTCATGTGCTTACAATACAATTATAAAAAAAAAAAATTATACAAAATGGGGAAAAAGTCATTTTCGGTTTCAGCCTGACCAATTCTGCTGCGGGAGGTGCCTTGCAATGCCATTAATTTCAATGGCACCCCAAACGCACCTCCCACCCACAGTGTGATCGCCCACACTGGAATGCATGCTACTGCAATGCCATGCGTTCCAGTGCAGTGCAATTGCAAAAAATTGTGCATGCAGTTTTATCCTGAAGTAAACGTCATGTTTGTAACACAGCATTTGTGTATTTTATTTTACATTAAAGATGGTATTTATTTCATTTTTTTATCCAATTAATCAAAAAAATTATCGTGCAAGTAATCGATTATGAAAATAATCATTAGTTACAGCCCTACTGACGTGAGCCTGTTTGTGCCATGTTTGCGTTCATGTTGTGCATGGCGAGATCCCTGTAGTAAGGCAGACAAAGGGGCAGATTTTATTCATAGATAGATAGATAGATAGATAGATAGATCAGCATTCACATGACATTTCGCCACTAGATGGAGCAGAGGAACATAGGAATTTGCTTTGCTCCTCAACCCTATCTAGTGTAGTGCTGTGCGACCGGCATTCACCCAGCATATGGCTGGCATTGTAGTGGAATGCTGTGCGACCGGCATTCACCCAGCATATGGCTGGCATTGTAGTGGAATGCTGTGCGACCGGCATTCACCCAGCATATGGCCGGCATTGTAGTGGAATGCTGTGCGACCGGCATTCACCCAGCATATGGCCGGCATTGTAGTGGAATGCTGTGCGACCGGCATTCACCCAGCATATGGCTGGTTGCAAGGGCATCCCTAGCCTTTTCGTCGTGGGAGGGGAGTGGGAAGATAACCAGGGGGTTGGGTGTGGCCTCTGCATCATCTCCTCACGCAGCCTTGGCTCTGGCCGGCATCCCGCTCAGCTCCTGGCAACCAGTGACCACTCTGACTGCGACCCCACCACGTTACCCAAAGAGATGGCATCCGCCTCATTGGGATGCCTCTGGCTGGGTGGAAGATTTATAAATCAGCTACTAAGTGATATCTTCTGAGATTTAGACTACAGGTATACTGAGATTTAGACTACAGTTAAGTATACGACTGTATACCACAAAATATGATGCTACATATATGTATCGGTTTTATTATACTCCTGTGGCTAAACATAGCCTGTACTTTATTAGGATCTTTATTTGCTCAGAAATACCTGGGGATCCTGCCAGTTCCCCTCTCTTATTTCATTCTGACCACACCTGTAATGTTTCACTGTGTTGTCTTATGGGTTGTAGGAAGTTGTTATGGCTTCCTTGGTTATGGGCACTGTGCACGTTGCCACAGAGAGCAGGAAGGGGGCATGGCACACAGCATGCTGACAGCTAAACTGTGACCTGGGAGACTCGGTGTGTGTGACTGGAAGCAGAGGACAGAGGATGGACCCTGAGGTGCTGCCACACTAAATCTAAGAACAATACTCTAAGAAATAACACTGCAGGTCCCTGTCTGGGTATACGGCATACAATGAATATAGAATTATCGGATCTGACCACTTAGGGACATACTGGCAGTCTGTGTTTTCCTGCCTGCATGTAAAGAGCACTTCTCCTCATACAATCTAAGTAAATAAGACTCTGCTCATTACCACACTGTCTGGAGTTATTCATTAAAAGCACCAAAAAGAGGGGAAACACTACAACACCAAGCACAGAAGTGTATCTGGGCTGGCATGGTCAGTTGTGTGTAGCTTCCCACTGCTTGGAGATGCCTGTACTTCCTATTGTCAGTTTGGCTGCCATTTTCTACTGCCCTGCCCTGCTGTAATGATTTACAGAGCAGGAGCCTCACTTTTAACCCAGCAGCTGCTGGAACCCAATTGGCACAGATGGGGATCATCTACTGTGTGTTACATCATAACCCACCTACCCACTTGCTATGCTGACATGCAGGCATTCAAGGAGGCTGCGTGGTCACATGACCACAGATTAAACATTTTTTACAAAAGTACATTTTTTGGGAGGGAGACAGTAAATGCTATTAGAGATAATCGTATATAGAAATGAACTGCGCCAATAAGAAAGCTAGCAGCTACAAGGCACTGGAATGTACACCCACTGTGAGTGTGTATACGTTAAAAAGGAGGTGTCAGGGGTCTGTTTAGACCCCTGATATTTCCCCAAAACCCCCAACAGTAAAATTAAATAATAATCATAAAAAAAAAAACACAACCCCATCTCCCTGCAACACACACATATATAACATACACGTGCAACAGCGTGTAGCATATTGTGGTGTACTCCATGCACATGCGCTGCAGTGAGTTGTTAGAACACATCGCAGTGTATGATTTTTTTCCTTTTTAAAATAACATGAATTTAACTGTGGCAGCGCATGGCAAAGCGTTGTGATGCATTGCCGTGCATTGTGATCCGCTAAGTGGCAATTAAGTATATGTCTGTATCATTTTTTATCGTTTTATTCTACCGGGCCTGCGCTTTCAGAACATATATGGTTTGGGGGGGTCTTTTACAAATGCTAGCAACGCAGCAATAGAAAATCAAAACAATGGGGAAAATTGCAAAAATGGTCTGGCCAGCTGAGGTTTAAAGAGTTCCGGAAGGCTTGGCAGCGAAAGGGTTAAGGCAGCAAACACAAGGAGATGTTCCTAACGTGTCAATCTAGGCTCTCCCGTGTACAGCTAAAAAAATACCACACCTATTAATAAATAGTCTTTATTAGATGCATGCTGGGCAGTGGTATCCAGTACTTTGCCAGGGGTCATTTGTCAGGATTACCACTTCCCATTTGTACATTTCTCCCAACTTGTTTCAATTAGAATTTAAGAAAGACCACATATGAATAACTAATGTTAAAGGAGAACTATGGTGTCAGGGCTTTTCCCCATAGTTCTCCTTAGGGGAACGCGAGGACACAAACTAGCGTCCTCCCGTCACCCTAAGCTCAGTATACCGCGAGCTAACGCTCACGGTATACTGAGACGCTGAAGCGGATCCCGACAATTATGTCTGGATCCGCCCAGCTGCGTGAGTGACAGCTGGCTCTGCCTATCTAGAGGCAGAGCCAGCTGTACCCGCCCCCTCCCCGTCCGTTCCGCCAGTCAGCGCTGGCGGCTCGGAGCGGGGGGAATCCAGCCCCTCCCGTCAGAGAGCTGTGACAGGATTGAGAGGTGAGCGAACGCCAGTATGTGTTCGCTCACCTCCCGATCTACTGAGCCGACCTGTGACAATCTCATTGTCACAGGTCGGCTAGAACTATGAGGTGAGTGAAAAGCACTCGCCTCATAGTTCTCCTTTTTAAGGGGCGGCCTTATTGACCAATAAGAAAACTTGTTGTGGTTACATGCTAAGGAAAACTATTTTTGGGTAAATAAGGATCATGGAAAATGGGATTTCTTTGACAATGATAGTAAGGCTCTAAAAGACTAGACATCCGCTGTAATTTCTAGAAGGGTTGACTGTTTCCTGAGGTTTATATTATTCTGTCAGATCTAGTATTAGAGTCACAGCAATAAAGATAAGGCGCCATGTAACAAACAACGTGGCCAAACCTGCAGGCGTTTTATAGAGTGGAAGTATGACTCACTCTATAGGTGTGGTAGTGTCTGATAAGCAGTGAGTTTCCATTTACTGTAAACACTCTTCACTTACATTTCTCATTCATTATTTACAGCCTTTTTGGTTATTATCTATGCTGATTTTATGTATTCATATTTATTTTCAATTCCATCACCTAGAGGGTCACTTCTGTAGTGGCTGTTGGATTTATCATGCACACTGTAAGAATTTAGCTGGCTTTAAAGAAGAATTCCAGGCACACCTTTTCTTAACCCTTGTAGTGGAGCTGCCCCCGCACTGCAAGGGTTAAGTGCTTGTTTCTGTCTAAGGAAGATATTAACAAAAATATACTCACTGGAACCTCTGCTAGACCAGTACCTTCAGCCTCTCTGCTCCAACGATGGAATGTCCCTTGGCATCCTCGGGTCCAATACAGTGTATTGGATGTGATGACTTACAAGGCCTTAGACCGGAGTGGAGCGGAGGGGGAGCTTCTCTTGCTTAGTAAAGCGCTAGTGCACCCAAAACAGAGGGGTTTGTTCACTCACTTATATTTATATCCAAAAAATAAGAAATCTCGATGAGCTTAGAACCCCCTGGAGAGACAGTCATGACAATGGTCTAAACCTCGGAGCTTGTTGGTGTAAGCCTTCTCACAGACTTGTAAATGATCTTACATAGCAATAATTGTTTTGTGAACTCTAAAACTGGACTACGACCTCCTGTCCTGTACAGCCAAGGAAGGTGCCATCTTGGCCTCTATTTGGATTGCAGTTGCCGTGGTGCGGCACATGTGATCAGCTAGGACACCAGCCATTTGAGGCTTGAAAGTCCAGTTGAAAGCTGTATAAGCCCACTGGCATCCGTGATAGCTGGCTAAAAGTAACTGTTTTGGGAGACATTATATTGGTGGGTCTAGTTCCATTTGAATGATTGTAAATCTTGATGATGTTAATCTTTCAATGATCTGTAAAGGGTCAGTGAACATGCAGAAAGACTGTTCATAGGGTAAGCGATGAACAATCTTTCTGCATGTTTACTGACCCTTTAGAGATCTGCTCTACAGATTGATTTTTCCTAAAAACAATTGTTCTATGATCGTTCTTACATGAAATATTAAACTGGAAATTGCATGTTCCTTCAGACCACGATCCCAGGAGTAGACAGCTTGAGGGTAAAAAGAAGCTCATGGCTAACTCAACTCTCCAAACACTGAAATATCCAACCTTTTATCTCTAGATGAATATGGCATTGCTTGATGAGAATGTAGAATCACTGTTCTAACTTGTGTAGAGTGGTAAGCCATTGAAGGAAACCATGTGTGATGTTTTAACCTTGGTATGTTTATTATTTAGCACATGTATTATTTGAAGTGTATGTGAGTGCTGATATTAGGCCTCACCCCTGCACATCTCATAATTTAATGGAACTGACAGATGTGTTTCTTATGTTCTATCATCCTTTAGGGATAAGGTAAAATAAATGTTTGCGGTAAGCTTGCACAGCTGCTTCATTAATCTTGTCTGTGTTGGTCTTCTGTTTCTGTGTGAATAGAATAGTAGAAATAGCAGCCTGCCACTCATCGCACACATCGGCTGCCAGATCTCAGAGTGGTCAGGTATACATGTGGGGCCAATGCCGAGGACAAGCTGTCATCTCACCGCATCTCACCCACTTCACCTGCACAGATGACGTGTTCGCCTGCTTCTCCACCCCAGCCATCATGTGGAGGCTGCTCTCTGTAGGTGAGGAAGATCAGAAGACCATTAATGTGTTCTGAATTGATCACCTGGCCATAGCATGCACATTGTACAGCTGTAGGCTTAATTAATAAGACTGGGATGACTTAGTGCAGGAAGCCACAGCATCCCGCCAGATATCACTTTGTTAGCGAAGGGTACATTCTGGTTGGGTTATTCTAGCCTGTCATTTTTTTGTACAATTTAAATGCATGTCTATAAGCACTTTTTTATTTATGCGTTATGACAGAAAAGCATTTTCCATGTTCCAGATGTGACACATCCTTTTTGTGTGTTTATAACTTAAGGGAGACTATTGAGTCTATTTTTTTTTGTTTGTTTGTTTGCAGTTCATTTTTAAAGGATTCCCAGACCACTGTGGGTTAGCTTAAGAGACAGCCCATCAGGCACAGCCTGCTGGAAAGCTCTGTTTATCTAATGGAAACCTTGGACTCATGCCATAAGGGAAGAGTCATTACAATGAGTCCTTCGGTTCTGTTTTTATGTTGCAGCTTCATTTCTGAGTCATTAAAGGAGAACTATGGGGTTAAGTCTTTTCCCCATAGTTCTCCTTAGGGTAACGGGAGGACACAAACTAGCATCCTCCCGTCACCCTAAGCTCAGTATATACTGAGACGCTGCAGTATAGCGCGAGCTACTGCTCGCGGTATACTGAGACGCCGCAACTGAAGCGGATCCCGACAATTGTGCCGGGATCCGCCCAGCTGCGTGACTGACAGCTGGCTCTGCCTATCTAGAGGCAGAGCCAGCTTTACCCGCCCCCTCCCCCGTCCGTTCCGCCAGTCAGCGCTGGCGGATCGGAGCGGGGGAATCCAGCCCCTCCCCTGTCACAGCAGAGAGCCGTGACAGGATCGAGAGGTGAGCGAACGCCGGTATGTGTTCGCTCACCTCCCGATCTACTGAGCCGACCTGTGACAGTCTCATTGTCACAGGTCGGCTAGAACTATGAGGTGAGTGAAAAGCACTCGCCTCATAGTTCTCCTTTAAGGCCAGTAAACAGGCTTTTCACAACAGGTTTAACATGTGTTAATGCACAGAAATGCTACATGTTCTTTAAAAAAAAATGCTGCGCTTTTGTGATTTAGATGTAAAGAATCACAGAGCAATTTATGACATTTCATGCCGTAAAATCGTTCATGAGCTCCGATTGAACAACCCTTTTGTCACTGACGATGACTCTGGTCCTTTAGAATTTAGCTCTATTTTAGAACACTAACGTCCTAATAATAGTATATCAGTCCTATATATGACATACATTGTGGCTACCTATCTTGGCTACGTTTTATTATCAATTTCTTTTTATACCGTGCCAACTTCTTGTGCAGTATTTTTACTCGCAGAACCTTTGACACCAGTTGTTTTCCCTCTAAAGGAGCCCTTAATCTATTGTTCCTACAATGCTCATACACACTAGAGCCAACGTAAGAGGAAGCCAATTACAGGTACCTACCTACCTGTAGACTGTGGAAGAAAACCAGAAAACTATGTTAAAACATGGATTACACACTCCATGCACATAGTGTTCTAAGTGACATCCTAACCAACAACCCATGGCTGCACACCAGAGTAAAGCCTTCCCAGCATTCCCTTTATTGAGTGTAAAAAATGTATTGAAATGAATTCAGGAAAATGTGCATGTTCAAATATTCCAGTTAAACTGATGAGAAAGTTGTTTATTTTCTGTATTTGCTCCCTCGTCAAGAACCAGATGATCACCTGACTGTAGCAGAGTCGCTGAAGAAGGAATTCGACAACCCTGAGACCGCAGACCTAAAGTTTTTAGTGGATGAAAAATACATTCATGTGCACAAAGTTCTTTTACAGATTAGGTAAGCGAGTGAACTGTTGTGAGTCAGTGATCAGTATTTGTATGAACTGCATTAAATGACTTATCAGTGCCGGTCACTGGTGTGAATAATACACCTGATTTTGTCTGTTCATGTTCAGATTCCCTGATTTCCTGGCAGGTTACAGTGTGATCATCTTAAGCACAATCAAAGTATTGCACATCTGTTTGAAGCCACAATTTTTATTACATTTTCTTACGTATCAAGACAATGCGGTCTACACCAGTGGTTCTCAACCTGCATAACTTTAGGACCCACATTTGCTCTTGGTCATTAAGTCGCGACCCAAGTCGCACAAAACTGGAGCGCACGGCATTGTTCCAGTGCATTCGATCAAACTGTGGGCGGGATTTGTGTTTGGAGTGCCATTCAAATGAAAGGCAACGCAATACACCTCCCGCACCAGAACAAACAGTAGGTGCGATTACGTGGTAGTTTGCGATTTAATACACTGGCAAAGCAAAACAAATGACAAACGCACTTAACAATTTGTTACCAGTTATACAGTAAGGTGCACACGAAATGGGCTTTGAACAGTAGAACAGTAGAAAGGCATCATGGCACACTCACAAACCAGCATGTAAAACAACTTGTCTCACCACTAATGACAATGACAGAGGTTTGGATAAACGTCTTCTGCAAAGGATGTGTAAGCCGCACTGCCGCGCCAAGGCACCTCTTATAGTGCGGTCCTAACTCTAAACTATGAGAGTCTCCATCTTGGAGCACATGGGGGCAGAAGATATCAAATTGGGTGCAGGCCTGTCAGGAGGACGCCCCACCTCCTTAAAGGTACAGAAACACACAAGGGATCCCGCACATCCCATTGGCAGCTGAGAAACCCCTGAGACAAGTTGTTTTACATGCTGGTTTGTGAGTGTGCCATGATGCCTTTCTACTGTTAATACACTGGCAGACACACACAACCACAGACACAATCTCACACACACATACACACCCCTAGAAACTAGTTTAGGGGTTCAGTGTGGGCTGCTGTACTGTGACGGAGCTCTCTCCATATGTGCATTGCTCGTACAGCTCCCTTGCACTCCCTGTAGAGGTGCCGGGAGCCAGAATGTGACGTCACTCCAGTCACATGAGGGAGCTGTAAGCAATGCACGTATGGCTGGAGCTTCCTCGCGGCCATACCCCCACCCCACCTCAAGCTGACACTTGACGCCAGGCAGCATATTTTGATTGGCTGCTCAGCACAAGAACTGACAGTGCTGCACTATGGAGGAGGTTGAGGAACATCTCACCTAGTGCAGTGGAAGGCATGCCGCGACCCACTTTTGGGTCGCGACCCACCAGTTGAGAACCATGGGTCTACACAATATAAAGTATAACACCAAGTCCACATTGCCATCCATAACCTGAAGAGGGAAACATTTTCATCAGTAGACTATATCCACACATATAACCATAGACATATGACTGAAGAGGGGGAGACAAGCAAACACTATGAGAGAATAGGAAAGGACGAGATGAGTCAATGAAGAAATGAGTCAGAAATAGAGAAAGGACAGCGAGAATTAAAATCAACCCCTAAAGCAAGAATTGGACTCACCGTCACCACCACCAACACTTCATTAATGATGTAAAAGAAGGGCTGTCTTACAATACAGACCAGTTGAACCAAGTGGCATGGAGCCGATCTATCCTGTCTTGTTCTGTGTGTACAATTTCCTCCATCTCCTGGACAAAGGTTACTTGTCTAATCCATTCCCTCACTGTGTATGAGTGGATCTCTAGTATCTAGACACTACCCTTCTAGCTGCATTAATGAGATGATTCCTTATTAGAGAATGTCTGTAGCGAGATGTAGAGCCAACTAAGCATGAAGGTGTCATTTGTATTGTGCCATCAACCACCTTCGAAATGATCCTGTGCCCTCTTTCCAAAAAGATTGGATCAAGGGACCCACCCAGGAAACATGTTGCTGAGATCCTTTTATTGACTCTGTGCAAAGGCTCTGTACCGGTAAGGGAAGGATTTTACAATTGGGCTCTTTAATGTGATTACAGACTGAACTTTTGAGGGTCATAAAACGAAATGTCTTTATATTGTTCCTGTGAAAATTGCACCTCCAGCATCCTTTCCTATTTCTTTTTGAAATTGGATGGATTGCTACCAGCTCCAGAACTAAGCAGAACATACAAAACTAAGATGAAATGTCTAGTATTCCTGTTACCTAAGACCATGGATTCAAATTCAGGCAGTTCCCTTCCCCAGAAAATTGTTCCATCTGCAAATGCCACCACGGTATGGAATCGCGCATAGCCCGAATATTCATCTCTGCTCAGGATAGGAGGTCTTTGAGGGGAATTTATCAAAACTGGAGCAGACACAAATCTGGAGCAGCTGTGCATGGCAACCAATCAGCATCCACCTTTCATTTTCAAAGCTTAAAGTGACATTAAACCCTCAGATTCTCATGTTGGGCAGAATTTATGTTTTGCAGCAGACTGCCTTGTCTCTGAAATGGATACATGGTGTCTGTCTGCAGGGTCACAACCTGAGCCAGCACTACAGGAAGAGGCCCTGAGCTGCAAAGGGAAGTTCTCCCCCAGCATGAGAAGACATGAGGATTTAGAAGGAAGAGCAGCAAAGAGAAGGGAAACATGGATTACAGTAAGGCGCACATTACAGTATTGGTTTGTTAAAAAATCTGAGGGTTTAATGTCACTTTAACTGAACAAACTGAAGAGAGAAGCTGATTGGCAACTGCTCCAGATTCTGTCTGCTCCAGTTTTAATAAATTCCCACCATTGCTTATAGACAGTACACTGATGATTATACCTTTGGTAAGGCCATACAATGCCACATAAATCAGCACAGATAGGCTTTTAAATTGCTGCTTAGCCATAGGGGTATACATATAGGCTTGAATATCAAATCACTGTAAAGGAAATTCACTATCGGGAATCAGGATATGCCAGGACCGCTGCCCCCTCAAAGACGTTCTACATTTTTGCCTTCTACAGCAGGAAATGCTGGTTTCTGTGACATTTGCCTTATTTAGAAAGCATAAAAAGGCTGCATCTCCTAACAGAAGTTACTAACTAACTAGACAAATCCAATGATTTACTGTTATTTTGCTATGGATACCTTTGTGTTCACAGTTTTGCTAATCTTTTACTTATTTTTGTAACTTTACTCTCAGGTGTGAACATTTCCGCTCACTTTTCCATGAAAGTGATGAAGACGTCATTGAAATGAATCAGTTTTCCTATCCAGTATATCGTGCTTTCTTGGAATATTTATACACCGATAATATCAGTATTTCTCCTGAGGATGCCATTGGTTAGTATATTCATCTATCTGTTACATTGTGTTTACTGACAGTTCCAGCTAACACTAAACACTCACTGAGCTGATGATCACTAGATTTGAGTTACTCCACCTGGGCAGCTTCAATGCCAAGGTCTTTGAACCATGACAGTTGTGTGTGGTTTCCTCACCTCATATGGAATTCCCATCAATTTCTGTCCAAGTGACAATGCTCATCAGGACTTCTAGATTGACTTTCCCTTGCCAGGACGCAGACAACAATACAAATGGTTGCCGGCTTCACTCAGCTCGTCAAACGTCGATTTCCTCGGCCATACAGTCACTGTTCCTTAGACACAGACAGCCCACAGCAGGAGATATGCGCCTCTCTATTTGTCCTGGTGATAGTTGCCACTGGGGTTGAAAGTGACAAAAAGTCCAGATGAGGTAAGGGTAACGCTTCCATTAGGGCCAATTGTTTCAGTGACAAATGTGAGGGACTTTCCTCACTTGGGAGAGATTTCCTTTCATTTCCTGTTGGGTCTGCTAGACAGGAAGAAGAGGGAAATCTCCCTACAAATTGTCAACTGATGGAAAAATGTTTTTATTCAATTTATCTGTATCCAAAACTAAGAAAAAAAAAAGTTTGGTCTTTAGATATACTCAAAGATAAAGCTTGTGGTCCACGTGCATTCCCTTTTTATGATCTCTTGTAGTGGGGAACAACATGCACTTGGTCAGTTTTGTGTTTTTGTACAGGAAGGTGGTGTATGTACTATACATGTCTGTGTATTGGCCATTAGTTGAATGTGTCTGTTCCTT
The DNA here is from genome assembly GCF_000935625.1 of Nanorana parkeri. Classification (NCBI taxonomy): domain Eukaryota; kingdom Metazoa; phylum Chordata; class Amphibia; order Anura; family Dicroglossidae; genus Nanorana; species Nanorana parkeri. The sequence goes on from NW_017306912.1 coordinate 359,180, forward strand.
TCTGTGTACAGGACTTCTGGAGCTCGCTACGATATACCGAGAAAATCGACTGAAGCATCTATGCCAGCAGACCATAAAACAAGGTATCTGTGAGGAGAATGCGGTCGTACTGCTGTCAGCTGCCGTTAAGTATGATGCCCAGGTACAAGGAAATGCTTTCTAAGTTGTATAAGCCTTAGTATATATCTCTGCCATTAATACATCCTTATTCTCAAACCCTAATACCACAGAGGACATTGAACTAAATATCATGTAAAGTCCTAGTTCAGGCAGACATTGATAGAAGGACCTCAATGCACTTTACTGACTCCGGACTGACCCTCCAATAGACTGTCTGTCCAATACGAAGTTGTGGGAGGGGATTGGTCAGCCATTTCATTTTTTTATTCACAAGTCCGTTTTTGTATAATAGGAAACTTTTGGCCTCCTGGGTCTTAAAAGATGTACCTTAAAGTCCATTTCCACCTTTGTAAGTGATTAGCATTTATTGTGGAGGAATGAATGTTTTATGAGGCCTACAAATTCTGTAATCAGCTTCCCCCCTCCCCGTCACCCATTGTAACATGATCAGTAAACACCAGCTCTGCCTTTACACACAATACATTGTCCATGGAAGGGGTGGGGCTGGTGGGGCTGTTGGGGGATATTTTCACATTTCTTGCACAGCACAGAGGCAGAAACTTTTATTCGGATATGAAGAGGAAAGCTAACAAAACGTAAGTTTCTGTGTTCATATACATCAGCTGCTTCATGTGTACTCAGTGTCCATTGCTGGCAACTGCTTTTTAAAAATACCTCGGCAGAGGTGGAAATGGGCTTTATTGGTAGTTACACAACAAATCAGACTTTCTATTTACCTAATGTGGCACATAGTAGGGGATATGTTTAAGAGGATGTCCATTCAAATGGAATATTCACCCCACTTGCCCAAGATAACCACCACTGCTAATTCTCTGAGATCCGGTGTCTGAAACCCTGGGGAATTGTACATGACAATCTTTGTGGAGACAACTGTCCTCTGTACCTGAAGCACCGATTTAGATGGAAGCTGCAGCCATCAATAGCCAAAATAATACAAATACAGAAAAGATTTCCACTTATGCTATTGGCATCCATTACATGGAGTCTGATTCACATGTACCAACACAAAAGACATGCAGGGTAGGAAGAAAATGTTATTGATTTTGCCATCACATTTACACTTTTTTTACTATTCCTAAACCGTATTTCAGTGCTTGTTTTTAACTTCTTCTTTTCGTGAATAACACTTCAGAAATTTCAATTGAGTGGACATCTCCTTTAAACTAAAACCAAATTCTCTTCTAAACTAATGACTGTTAATGAAGTTGTCCCTTCTTCTATCACTTCTATTTATAACCAATTGGTCGAGCCGTTCGCCCTGCGATTCTTTCTGAACGTTCGTTCTGTCTGAATAGATGAAAAAAAGGAAAAATCTTAGATACAGTGAAGAGAATTTATCAAAACTGGAGCAAAGAACATCTGGAGCAGCTGTGCATGGCAACCAATCAGCTTCCATCTTTCCTTGTCAAATCTTAACTGAACAGACTGAAGATAGAAGCTGATTGGTTGCCATGCACATCTGCTCCAGTTTTTGTCCGCTCCAGTTTTGATAAATTCCCCCCAGTATATTTTCTTCTCGGGTCCAATGTATGTAATGCTGCATATTGGCCACTATATGGCGCTGAGGAGCACAGGAAATAAACATGCTGCATCTAGTGGCCATTATGCAGTTCTACACTAGATACATGCCACCTAAAAAAGAAAATGTATCTTGGAATGTTTGTGTTTGCATCTATTCGCAAAAAAAGGTTCAGAAAGATTTGTAGGGTGAATGGCTCTGCAAATTGGTTATAAATAGCCTCCTTGGTGTTGCCGCACTACTAATTTCTATTGTGACTGATACATAAATATGCTTGGGTCTGATTTATGAACACTGGCGCAGCTTTCAATTTTTTTTTTTTTTTTAAACTTGCCCAAGATAACGAAAGATAAGCTATTGGGAAGTTCCCCTTTTTTTAGTGTTTACAAATCATCCCCATTGATTACTCAAAGGCCAGAGCGGTGTATTTCTTTCTTTTGTAACACTTCAGAGGATAGCTTTACATTGGGTAATAATGTTACGTTTTGGCTGCATTTAGAACATGTACTCCTTTTTATTTTAACCTCTGCAATGGCATCCCTACAGCAACCACCCTGTGCACTCTGTTTACACACTCCTGCCATGGCTGTTCTCATTAATGTGCCTGCAGGCTGTAGGAAAGTGTGTATTGTCTGCCCATCACTAACCATCTTGTGTAAGCCAGTCTGAGGCACACCGCGCCTGCTTGTCTGCAGCTTCTAGGCACAGCTGGGTGACATCCGGAGGTTGTATACAGTGACGGTGCCCACATGGCTGTGTAGGTGTGCAACTGCAAAGGGGAAAAAAAATATCTAATGCTATGTCAGTGCTTGGCGTTATTTTTTTTTAACGGTCTACAGCACTAATGTCCAAAAACACATTGAGGGGAATTGATCAAAACTGGAGCAGACAAAATCTGGAGCAGATGTGCATGGCAACCAATCGGCATCCAACTTTCATTTTCAAACCTTAACTGAACAAACTGAAGAGAGAAGCTAAATGGTTGCCATAGGCAACTGCTCCAGATTTTTCTGCTCCAGTATTGATAAATTCCCTCCATTTAGACCTTCAATGGAGGAATCGTTCAGGAAGTCTGGAATAATAAATACAGTCATGTGAAAAAGTTCTGATTAGAACCTTCTTGGAGGGTATGCAGGTGGAACCTTTCTTATTTAAACCTCCTATATGTAGGGTTGGGTGGTCTCTTTACCAGCGACGTGGGTGGTACCATCATGCCGAGTGAAAAAGGTGCTTTTGAGTCTGAACAGGAATTTAAAAAGATTGCCAAATTATTTGCAATAAATCATTCAACTGTTAGGAAAATTATCTTCAAGTGGCGTAGATTATAAACGACTGCTGATTTGTCCAGGACTGACCAGCCCAGCACATTCAGCCCAAGAGCTGACTATATGATGTTGAAAGAAATCTCAAAGAACCCCAAAATGTTATTGCAGGATCTACAAGTAACGCTTAGAATCAAGTTGAGTCCACTATGAATTTTGCATCTTATCAAAGTGTGCTGAGAATGTGAGGCCATCTGTCCAAAATTTGACGTTTAACCGGTAATGGATCTTTCCGCGCACTAATTATCTGAAGCACATTCGGAAATCTACCAAGAATGACTCAAATAGAAGAAATAGAGGGTTATGGACTGGCCTAGTCAAAGTCTTGGCTTAAATCCCAGTGAAATGCTGTGGAGGGATTTAATAGGGGCAGTTCATGCAAGGCAGCCACAAAGATTAAATGGAGACATTTTGCATGTAGGAGTGGTCATAACAGAGACGAGGTCAGAGACTGGTGGGCAGTTATGCAAAGTGCTTACATTTCTGCTTAACGGGCCAATAGCGGTGTGTGAGATCATGGATATACTTGTTTTCCCCACAGTACACCATTACATTTATTGATATTTGTGTTAAATAAATGATTAAGGAGGCAATACACATCTACACAATGAACAGTCTCCAAAGCCACATTTCTTTATGTTTTAGAATAAAATCTTACTTTTTTAACCCCTTTAGAAAGTCTGCTGTGCTCGCTCCCGTGTCTCTTCTCTCCCCTCACACTTCCTGTCCCTCAGTAAGAGCCGTGCACGTTGATTCTGGTCACGTGCACATCTTTCTTTCCCTACAACTCCCATGAGGCAGAGAGGAATCATCTCTCACTGTACACAGCTTCCTCCTCCCCCCTCACTATACACAGTGTGACTGTGTCACTGCTGTTAATCTCCTCTGCAATGCTCTGAATTATCAAAACTACTTACAACAAATCTACAACAAACATCAAGTTTACAACAATCTACACAGAAAAACACCTTTATTACAAATGTAGGAGCTATATTCTCTGTGACTGTGTGACCAGATTCAGCATGCGAGCTGAGGCTCAGAAGTAAGTATGAGGCTGGTGACCGCTCACATGCTGAATCTCCTCACATGGAGCTCCCCCGGCACTCCCTCCTTGGTGAGCCCGGAGGAGAGAAATCAAAGATCATATATTAGTGTGGGAGAGCTAAAGAAATCCCAGCTCCTCGCAGAGTCTAGAGGGGAGGATTTGTGGGCGGAGACTGAGAAGACACGCCCTCAGCATGTTGTAGTCTCTCACATGAACCAGCACAGAGGGTGGCTACTTTTCAGCTCTCATAGGGACCATGGAGAAGAAAAGTAGCCACCCTTCGGCAGAAAGTTGCGGCTGGAGCGAAATAAAACCGATTTTGGAGCATTTCGAGCTAAACAATGACAATAAAAAGTACACCGTCATTTATATAATAGATATTTTTATGATTTAATTTTGAGTTTAGTGTCGCTTTAAATGTATCACATGTATCTGTAGACATTGTATATGAAGATCTAATGTTTTAAATATGCCAGTTTTCCAGGTTGTATGGACTTTTTCACGTGACTGTACCTCACTTCCAGAAAGGTCTAGGCATTGTAACACATTATATACAAGCAGTCATTTAGCTTTGGCTGTAGATGTGTTTTTGCATTTGATGGAAATGAAACCTTTGTATTTCAGAAGTAGTATGGAACACAGGAACCCATCTATGAATACATTGTTCATGTACCATAAAGTATTATAAATCCCAAGGTCTTAATGGAAATGATTTGGCATACAGTAGAAGAATGACTTGGTGCATCGTTACTTATGTTTGGCATTTGTATCTAAAGCTGGTGTCTGTTTTCAGGATCTGGAAGAGTTTTGCTTCAGATTTTGCATAAACCATATGACCATGGTTACCCAGACGGACGCCTTTTGTAACATGGACAATGACCTCCTGAAGAATTTTATAAACCAGGCGAGCAAAGCTGGAGCTTTTAAGAACTGACAGAAATTTTGTATGAGGAGGTGGCTGCTTTTTCTATACCTTTTTTATAGAGCTAAACCCAAATGGCATTAAAAGCACTTGGTGTATTTACTGTTTGGTCAGATAATAAATGAATGAATTACTGGAGTTAACGTGACACTAAACCCAGGAAATCTTAAAAATGCATCCAACTACCTGAACTATTAACAAAATTGTATCTTATTTGTGTACCACTCCTCAAATCATCTCTGAATTGGTGCGGACACTGTCCTTCCTTCTGGAGGGTGGCTACCTTTGTTCCCCATCGTCCCTGTGTGTGTTGTAAAGTAGCTCCAGGCTCAGTAATGTGATGGACTACAATCTCAATACAAATTAGTAAACTAAACGTGAGATTGTAGTCCATCATGGGAGCGATCTTGGAGCGGTGACTACTTTACAACACACACAGGGACCATGGTGATCAAAAGTAGCCCCCCTCCAGAAGGAAGGAAAGTGTCGGCAGCAATTCAGAGATGATTGGAGAATCTACAGCCGTGTGATAGACAAATAAGATACATTTTTATTAATAGGGTACTATGGTGCATTTTTAAGATTTCCTGAGTTGTGTCACTTTAAGAAGGTCAGACCTGTGGATTTTAACAACCTATGACACTGTATGTTTTAGTACAAGTTGCAAAAATGAAAGCTAGCACCTTATCGGTCGTTTTATTTTATACACCCTCACCCCCAGCTAAAGCTTTGGGATTACTCAGCCTTTTATTTAAAGGGAAGCCGAGTTGGGAGGAGAGTATAGCCAGCCATTGCTGACAATGCTAGTTTGCCTGGCTGGCGATGATTTCCACACTTGGATTTTGCTGCCTACATATTCTGGGTCGATTGACTCAAATCTCCTAATCTGTATCATTGACTCTGAAAATATAGAAGCTAGAGGATCAGTCAATTAACATTTTCATAAGTTAGCAATGGCAGCTTACATTTGACCCCTACACCCATTTTACCTTTTTTCCCAGCAAAGACATTGGGCTTGGTGACCTCTGTTTTTTTCCTTTTTCAGGGAAGATGACTGCCGCCTGCATTGTGTTTTATAACAGCTGATTTAGAATCAAGTCGCACTCTCTAGTGGCTACTAGGTCAGGAGTTTATAGGACAAACTGCTAATGTAGCCACATTGGAATCACTCTTGATAGTCTTAACCGTAAATCAGCTATGATCATTTTATGAACCCAGTATATTATAAAGAAGGAAATGTCAGAAATGAAGTAACCCAACATTCATCATTGATGACACGGAAAATTTAGAGGGGATCTAAAAAAAAAAAAAAAAAAAGTAATAGGTGTGGGACAAGCCTTAAATGTTGGTGATTGTGTGTGAAGATTGTCTTTTCTGCTGTTTTTGTCATGTTCCGGTAAGATCAGCATACTCTAACACATGTGCTACTTCCTTTGCATTGCAACTAGTACTATGGGAATAGGTTATTTACCAGAGGCAGAGATATTTTATGAAGATTTTGTCACAAGTATCTAACAATAATATAAAACCCATGTCAATAGAGGTAACACTAGTAACTGGAAAGATGATAATGACAGTGATAGTTTTTAATTTTCATTTAACAAATTGGAATAATGTCCTTTTTAGACAAGGCGGGTTTATTTATTATGTTTTAATTTTTAATGTCAATAAAGTTTTGTTATGAAATGCACTGTCCAGTCCATTGCAGACAGTAGACACTTAAGAGATCAGCTTAAAAACACATTCCTGGTGTTATGCATACTTACAAAGCATTGTAGAGTGGTCTGGTACTGATCTGCTTTATTTACAATGGTAAGGAAAAAAAAATACAATAATATATAAATAATAATAAAAAAAAAAAATATGTGTCAGGTAAAAAAGGGTCTATGAATATTTTAAATTTTGAGCTTCAGGCTCCTTTTTCTCTTTCCATGTAATAAAGTATAACTAAAGATTTGAAAACTTGCTAGCAGGGCGGATTTGCATTGCAGAAGAGACATACTATGTTTCTGCTGCAGTAAATGCTTCTTTCCTTCCTGCTCACAAGATGCATTCCAATGTTCACGGAGCTGCGCATGCACAGCTCAAAGTATATTCACGAACATGGAGTTTACGTCATCCTGCCCTAGCCAAACAAAATGACTGAACACCCTGAACCAGGAACAAGGCAAATGGTAGCAGGAGGGAGACGTGGACTTTGCATTGTTTGAGGGCAGGTGAGTAGGGATGGGTTTAGGGCCGCTTAAAATAAAACACAAACATTGTTTAAAAAAAAAAAAGATAAATCAAAGGTTTTGGCTTTATATGTACGTTACATTCTATATATATATTTTTTAATTGAAGTGAAAAGGTGTTCACACAAACTATATAGGTTTAGAAACCCCCATTCTACATAAAAGTAGAATTAAACCTCTTAAGTTATAGTGCCGCCTTCAGGAGGATTGGACACTAGCAGACAAAAATAAGGCCAGCCCTAGGATAATTCCATCTACTACCAGCATGCCTGGGTTTTTTTTTTTTTTTTTGCTAGTGTGCTTGGAGAATGGGCATCTTGGCTCCTTTGATTTAAGACTTGACCTACTTTTTTTTTTCTCTCACAACCATTTTTTTGTTCATTCAAGATTTATCTACATTTGGCTGTAGGAGGTCTGCTCACTTTTTCACAGCTGCCTGGTGCAGTTGACTCAACCTTTGGTCTTCCTGCTACAGGCCATCGTGGCGTAAGTCTGGAACTGTCCCTCGTGCACTGGGCCCTGCTTGAATGCTTTTCACGCTGGTTCTGGTTACTTTATGTGCAGAGCACTTTTCAGGTCCAGAGCTGCTAGAATTGCCTTTCTGCTTGATCGGTCTCTGAAGTCTCACTTTTTCTTGTAGTAGGTTATTCCAGCCAGGAACTAAGACTCACTTCTTTGAGTAAGCCTTTAAGGCCAGGCACCAGGAGATCCCTCAATTTTATTGGTTACTGGGCCACAGATTTGTATCCCCTTTTTTCTGCTGGTTTGTCTTGGAAGAGGTTAACACAGTAGGAAGTTCTGATGTCAGGGGAAGTTTCAACTACATTCATGCAAGAATTGATGATGCAATTTTCCAAGCTAATCTCTGACTGTGGAGGCTGCCATGTAAACGCAGGACCATGTATTTCCCTGCAGTGCCTGATCTGCTTGTGGTCTCGGCTGTATCAGATATGGAAACTGTCTGATAGCACACTGCTTAGGTTGCTGCCTGATTACCTACCTCTAAAGAGTCATGGTCTTTTGCTATTACTCCTAAAGAAAGAAACAGCTTCTTCCCTTGTTGATGCAGTACATCACACCCTAAAACTGGAAGACTAGCCGTTGCTTCTAATAGTGCTGTATTCCCTCGGTCCTATAGAGCCCCTAAGGCACCTTCCTTCACACCCTCTTTTGAGTTGTTTCTGTATAAAGGTTGGAAGCACTTTGATAGGGTTTCTACACCTCACAAACACTTGTTGGCGATGTTCCCTCTTAATGAGAAGTGGTCCTCTGAAGATCTGGTTGACTCTTGACTTAAGGTGGCCATACACTGTACAACCATCGCAAGACCTTAGTCTTGCGATGGTTGAAAAGTGATTAAAAAAAAACGTACAATCTGCCCATCTTGGACAGGCAGATCGTACTCTCGATCATCGCAAGCCCGCCCCCCTGAGGGGCGGGCTTCCGATGACCGCAATGCTGAACGGGCAGTGTGCACGTGCACACACCGGCCCATTCGGCATTTGTCTCCCGAGCACCGTTCAAACCAGCTGAAAATCGTACGATTTTCGGCTGGTTTTCTAGCGTGCTCCTTAGACAAAAGACGTGCGACCGTGTAGTAGAAGCGGTCGCACGTCTTTGTTCACACTGCTCGATTCTCGTACGATCACGGGATTTCCCGCGATTCTCGTACGAGAATCGAGCAGTGTATGGGCACCTTTAAGGTGCATACCATTTTAGTGGAGGATGTTATTTCCTTTAAGGATCCCACTGGCTCTAAGCTCTTGATAGGAGCATGTTCTCTTTGGCAGGCTCAGCCCTGCATCGGTTCCGTCCGTAGTTCTCTTATGTCAGACCATGGCTGAATGGGTTAAATTCCTTAAAAGTGATTTGACCTATGCTGTCATTAACCTGCAAATCAATGATTACAGGGAGTAGCGGGCTTGGCTTTAAATTAGCAATGATGGTTTACTGGAAGCCTCCCACTTGACGTCTCACATTAGTCTTCTTTCAATACACTTAAATAAGGACTCTGTGGCTAAAGTGCTGGGCTGCAAAACATGGCTGCAAGAAAGGATTACACTGCATACTCTTCAGAGGACATCTCATCAGTCAGTATTGGATCATCAAGGATGCTACTAAGGGTAAGGGTGCTTGCCTTCCCAGTGGAAGAAGCCTAAGAAGCAGGCTTGCATTTGTCCTCCCCACTTTGATCATTCTTAGAAGCGTCTCTTGATTCACCATGCCCTCAACATCCACATTGAGATCCCTCCAAGATCAGTTCTTCCACCAACAGGACCCTCTTTGACATGAAGGTGGACTCCCCTCACTTTCTAGAGGTAGGAACATCTGATGGTCTTTGCAGACACCCGCTTGCGTTAAAGAGGTGGCATCCCAGGGTTACAAGCTCACGTTGAGCTGTTGTCAGGTTATCAGCTGGATTGAGTCAGACTACATCACGGCGGTGGCTTACATTAATCACCAGAGAGGAACAAGAAGTATTGCTGCAGCTTAAGAAGTAGTGTGAATCCTTTGTTCAGCAGAACATCATTTTCCAGCGCTGTCAAGCAATGTACATCCCTGATACTGACAATTGGGAGGCAGATTTTTTTTCTTCAGCCCACAATGTCTGAACCTCGGAGAATGGTCTGCACATCTGCAGGTGTTTCAGGACACTGGAGCTGGGCCTCCTGATTCAACAACAAACTGGACAGGTTTGTATCCAGGTCCAGTTTTGCAGAATTAAGATCAAGGGCATATAAGCGTTTCTCATCTGGCCTGGTAAGGTTTTTGTAGATGCATTGTGGGCTCTGCCCAACCATACGGATCTGCTATCCAAAGAACCTATTTAAAACCATACTTCTCGGTCGCTGACATGGCTGTTCCGGCCGTAGTAGAAAAACGGCCGGCCCGGAGCTCTCTACATCTGAGCGGGCGTCTTAAGACGTCCGCTCAGACACGCGCGCGAGCGGGAAATTGCCGTTTTTTATAAGATCCTAAACTTGTAAGTGTGATATCGCTAGGCACAGAGACGAGATGGCAGATATAAAGTCTAACCACAATAAACAATGACTGTGCACAATGTCCATGACAAACATCATTTAGTCACGCATGCACTGCAATGTATATGCAGTAGACAACCCTGTACGTATAGTAAAATTAAGCCGCACAAGGACATTTGTTTGTAGCCAATAGCATATTCCTATAATTAAGATAACTCATTCCAATGGTAAGTCCAAAATGTAATCTGACAGTACGTAATAGTTGTCCAACTGCACTCAGCATATGGATATAATAGTTTGGGTTGAAATAACCAAGAAAAACATCGACACCTTCGGCTTCAAGTAGTTTGTTTTATTCTTTAAAAAAAAAAAAAAAAGACTACAAATATACGCTTGGCATTCACATAGATCACTAACTGATAGAGATTCCTGGATTCAAATGATATGGCTAAAGTTAGAGTAAACTGACTGCCCACATTCCTCCCAAAGCTTGAGTGCAGTAAATGCATCAAAACCAATTATATAATAAAACAGAAGAAGTCGTGTGTAAACCAGGCAACACAATGGACATTTTTACTATGTAAACAAAAACCATGAAACTTGAAACCATATATGTTTAATAAACAATAAAATTACATACTGATAAAATCAAGCAGCATAAAAACACACAGCCCTCAGTTCACCAATAATATCCTTTATGACACTTTACTGCTGATCACAAACTAGGAAGGGACAGTACCATTGAAGTAACTGACTATAGCAGTTCTGTTCTCTTACTCCCCCCATCGTATATATTTTAATGCACTGAAATGGGATATGCATGTAGCACAAAGAACAAGGACCAAGACTATTTGTGGTAAGTCTTTGGTCAGTTTTCTGAAACAAGGTCTTTTAAAACTGGTGCAAACATTCGTCTCAGTAGAAAATGTAGATAAAAATGATAAAACTATTTTAGAGTTATACTATCTCTGTATATACCTTAAAGTTAAAGTCTGTCCCATTCATCCTTACTATAAGGATTCCTAAAGTACATGTGTCATATAGACCCAGTGGAGGCTCGCTCACTGGATTAGTAAGTGTTCCAGTGATCTCAGCAAATCAAAACACAGCAGATGCCTTTCTGTGCATTAAATACTTGTATCATTGCGGGATAGGTACAGAAATGTCTTCATACCTCTACTAACCTTCACATACCAGGCACAGCTCATAATATCTTATCAACCATTTCTCTGGTTCTTCATTGTACGAATCTTCACAAACACTAAAGTGTTTGTGTGTTATTATTTTTATTTATTTATATATAATATATATATAAAATTTCATATAGATATATATTTCCCCAAGATACAGGCATGCCCCACCACAGAAAAGTGGTAGTAAGAAATTATGTGGGAAATCTGTCAGTATATACGGCTGCGTTTAAAGTAGAATTCCAGCCAAAGTCGGGTTAAAACCCTTGCCAGGAAATTGTATGAAGACGGCTGTTTTGACAAAAGCCCTCGCGTTGCGGAGACTTCCTTCCCCATAAACCATCATGTAAATTTTGTAACTTTTCAGTGGTGAGTTGATGGCTCTCAAGCACAGGCCAGATTCAGCCTCCACTGCATGTATATGATAGGTACCCTTAAGATGCTGCAACACACTCCGCTTTGCAACGTTAAACAAACACAAGAAAAGGGAAAATATACTTCAATATAACATGAGAGGCAGTGCACAATATTCATGTATTAAACAACTGGGAAGTTCAGTACATAACAACTATGTACTATTGCTGAGCTGCAGAAATTGTCATGTTTCTAAGATTCACAGACACCAGACATACAAATCTAAACAGAGGCTTCCAGAGAAATTGGAATGAGTAAATACTTTGGAAAATATAGACAATATAATGAGTAAGCGCCAAACTTAAATGTCCAAGTGATATTTTTCAGTCTTCACTTGTGATTATCGTCTTCTATCTCCTGGGACCAGCAGTAACTATCTCTACCTGAATTCCCAGCTCCATCCTCCTGCTAACAGGAGCAGTGAGACTCCCTTGCAGCTAATATGTCAGACCCAATGTGTTCTCCCATAACTGAGGAACGGACCACACGACATACACCTTTCACATAACAGTAATGCATTTAAGAAGGGTTAGGGATATTTGTTATAAAAGGAGACTATTGGATTCCTTTCAATTAAACTAGAGATGGGTGGCCAGTGCTCTGAGGTATGCAACAAGCCACAAAACACAGGTTAAGTTACAAAGGAATATAAATTAGAAGCATAGTAGTGAAGTAGTCTCTCAGATTAAAGCCATCATCTAATCAATGAAAAGAGGTGTCTGCACAGACTTCCTGAGTGAAGCAGCAGCCTCGGAACTCATGAAAGTACTTCCAATTCAAGATAAAAAAGACAATATTATAGCATACCCACTGCAGTATGAGCCTCTATTGATTAGTGAGGCCCAGAGCTTTGGGAAGGGATGCACTAATACCTGTGAGGGGGCTGACTTTGGAGTTTGAGGCTATAGTTTGTCAGTTGAGTGACGCAGCTCTAGGGCCTTCCACAGAGCTCAGAGAGATGACAGACGTGCAGATAACCTCCCTCTGCTTTTCATTGGTTAATTCCACCTGATAAGCTTTAAAACGATAATCAGTTTAAAGGAAACCTCTAACGAGAGAAATAAGGTTGCTGCCATTGCAATGAGCCTTCTAAAAACACTATTATGTGACAGTCTCTACTTTAAGTCAATTACCTAGAACAGAAAGTCAGAGCTTCTGATCTACATACTTGTTTGGGATCAGTGACACAAAGGGACTGATCTTCAAAGTGTTTGCCCAGCGTATAACTGCCGCTGGATGGAGCAAAGGAAATTCACATGCTCCATGAAAGTGAGCATGCATTGCAGAGATACTTTTCATACTGTTTTTCTGCTCAGATATATACTTTAAGGGTTTGTGTCACACAACATGACAATCAGGCAGGGCAACATTCTCTACACAGTTTTCAGTGCAGTGTGTTTTTACTCCTTTCTTTTTGGTTGTAAAGTATCTAGTGTATTGTAGGTACAGTGCACTTTTTCACTATCAACTAGGGATGCAGCCAGGGGTGTATCTACTGCAAGGCAAACTAGGCATTTGCCTAGGGCGGCACTTTCCGGGGTGGAGCGCCAAAAAATGTTGCCCCCCAAACCAGTTAGGTGAGAGAAAAAAAAAATTATATGATAAATTATTCATAAATTACTGCCAGTACTCCTGGACCTGGTGCTTCTTTGACTGGGGGACCAAGGTGTCCACCCATGCCGCCTACTCCTACATATATTTGCTGGCTGCAGCTCCTTTCTCTTCCTGGCCAATGTGCTGTGCAATGTATTAGTGTTTGCGTCCAGATGCACTGGCAGTTCGGACCTCCATGGGAAACCGGAACACAAATCTCTGACTTTAGGCAGTGGAGGAGCTTCCGCAGGATCCCCAGGGCTGAGATCCAGATGGTCATCGTGCCCATCGGCACCTCCGTGGTGGTGAGTCCAGGGAAGTGCAGCCTATAAGCTCCGTGCAGGGTTATGTCTCTAGAGCGGGGCAAGCTTCAGAGCCCAGTGGCCGAGGAAGAAGATCGGTAACTGCAGAATTAGAGGGCCCAGCATATGAAGGCAGAAGATCGGTGTTGTAGCTCCAGAACTAGAGACTAGCACAGCATGGCAGGGCAGGAGAGAATGGTTATTGTAGCTGCAGAACAAGGGAGCCCATCAAGCCAGGAATGGAGACGGGGGCTATTGCAAAAGTAGAACTAGAGCATCCCGCTACGTTGATAGCGCAACATGTCAGAATCTAGATACACCGTGCACGCTGTATCCCGCGACTGACAGGTTATGCAAAATGTCTTAAACAGGAAGGGGTGGGACTAATTTAGATTAGGGATGGGGGGTGCTCGGGTTTAGTCTTGCCTAGGGCAGCACAAAATCAAAATACACAACTGGATGCAGCGATACTAGTTTTTGGGTTACGAGTACTGATACTTTTATTTCGGTACTCTTGGGATACAGAGTACCGATACCGGTGCCTTGTGCCCTGATTATCAGGAGGCTTCCTGATTGCCTGTGAAGCCGGTGTTCTATCGAAAGAACACAGTCTTCCCTTTCCGTGGCTGCCTGGCTTCCTGACCAATCAGGAAGCTGGGCCATGAGGTGCCGTCCGGCTTCCTAATTGGTCAGGTAGCCAGGCTGCCTAGCAACTAGTGAAGCCGGCTTCCTAGCCAATCAGGAAGCCAGAAGCCGGCTTCACTTGTTGCTAGGCAGCCTGGCTTCCTGATCAATCAGGAAGCTCAGAGGCAGGTCATGACATACCACACGGCTTCTTGATTGGAAAGGAAGCCAGCTCCATGCTCCCTCTGCACTGCCGGTCAGAGGGAAGTTCCGGTATCGGAGCATTTGGGCGAGTGCAAGTACTTGGTATCAGTGCATCCCTACTATCATCAATACCAGAATCATTTGCATGCTAGTTCAAAGCACATGGACCTGTTATTTTAAATTGGTCTTGTTCAAAAGTCACCTCTGCTGAATTTTGGTGTGCTATTCCAGGCACCCTAATGGTGTCCTTCACAATGCAGGTAAAACACATGAATGAGGTGTGTTAAATCTCTGTATGTGGTGAGAATGGAGCCCTGGGTATAAAGTACAACACAGCTATACAGCCACATATTACTGGGTAGCCTCTGGGATGTCTGAGGGAAAGGACTTAATCAGTGGTACTGAGTTTAGTAACAATTGTCTTTTGGGCTCGGGTGTAAATAAATGTGCACAGAATTAAAACAATACTTCAAGTATATCATCATTAAAATAGTGCACTTCAAGATCAGTGCAAGTGTGCAGAGCAGGGTTGTATAAAGATATATTACATGTTCCTCAGACATAGCAGCAGCTTAGTCTCTTCAGATCTGGCAATGGGCATGATATGACTCTGTGCCCCTACTATTGCTGAGCTAAGAATAATTATGTTGGATTTCCAGATCTATGGTCTTTGCTGCTTTTGCACAATGGTATAAATAAAGAAACCAAGTGAAACAAAGAAACAGGACAAAACCAGTGACCGCACGCGGCAATGAGCCCGAGCCTGCCATCTTACTGCTCTTCTGTTGTCGTAGAGTTTGATAATTCTTCGGACCTCTGCCTCTGTATTCTGGTCCTAGTGGATGCTGGAAAATAAAAGAATACCATTTATAGAGTATAGTAAACAGAGAATGTTTGCCTACAGATGAATAAAATGTCATTTACAAATGTAGGGCTCTTGCTCATTACAAACAATGAAGTTGCATTTCAAGCAATCAGGTTTTTTTTGGGTGGAGTTTTCTTTAGTGTAGTACTCATTAACCAGTTTGCAGCTATTTTCCTTTTACTGCCCTATTTAAAAACTGTTCAAATCATTAATCATGATATTTCATATCTCCCGATATGATTTGTACATGCCTTTCTTTTACATTAATAGACATTCCATGCCAGAACAATTCTAGCTCTTCTACAGGTGAAACTCGAATAATTAGAATATCGTGCAAAGTTCATTTATTTCACTAATGCAACTTAAAAGGTGAAACTAATATATGAGAGAGACTCATTACATGCACAGCAAGATAATTCAAGCCGTGATTTGTCATAATTGTGATGATTATGGCGTACAGCTCATGAAAACCCCAAGAACCCCAAACCCACAACTTCAAAAAAGTAGATTATTACATGCAATCAATGAAACAAGGATTGTACATAGAACAATATCGGACCTCTGAAAAGTACAAGCATGCATATGTACTCAGTACTTGGTTTGGGCCCCTTTTGCAGCAATTACTGCCATTACTTTTGCACAATATTCTAATTATTCGAGTTTCAACAGTATATTCTGCACTTCAATTGGTACACACATGGGCAATCAAGGGAAACCCTCTGCAGAATTGTGCAGTTGGGTAAAATGGTGCTTGACATACTATTTGTGATCCAGTTTTGAATAGTCAAAGTTACAAATTATTAATAAGATAAATTCTGTTCAAATTCAATATACTGAATAAATGGAGGCCAAGATAGAGAGAGAGAGAGGGAGAGAGAAAGGGGGAGATGGAGAGGGAGAGAGAGAATAAAATATACACATAGACATCCTGGATCTATAGCTTTACTCTTTCAGCCTCCTGCAGAGGAAGTTTGACTTTTCACTAAATAGGGACATCTGTGATATACAAGGTCACTAGTGTGTGCAGAGACTTAGGCCTTCACACTGGGCATGTTGCATCCATGAGGCTCCTGGAGCTGTGGGAAGGGAGATGTGTGCCTTCACACACTGCTTCCTGCAGCTCTGAGTTTTGACCACCACACACACATCATGTCTGCCTAAAGCTGGCCACACACCTTACAATTATCTGCAGATTTTCTGTGGTCAGATGGAAAAGGTGCAACAGATTCCTTCATCTACACTTAACTGTGTGGATGGAGGACTCTCCACCTGGGCCAATCTGTTGCACTTTTTCCATCTGACCACAGAAAATCTGCAGATAATTGTAAGGTGTGTGGGCACCTTAAGAGGCCGTACACATTCTGTCAAAACTCAGTGCTGCAGGAAGCAGTGTGAAAGGGTCCACAACTCCTGTAACTCCATGGACTTACATGAGCTGCCTGCATGCTTTTTTTCGCAGCTCCAGTGCATCAAAAAAAACAGCCCCTCACACTGTATGGGGCAACATGCCCTGTGTGAATGAGGCCTTAAGCTGGCCGTACACTGTTAGTTTTTTGGGGGGTCAGTCCGGTGAAATGCTCTCGCTTCCCCATACATATATGCCCCTTTAAAACCAATACTGGCATACACCAGGAGGTACCTGGCATCAGACCTCAGGTTCTCTGAAACACGAACGCTTGTTGCCAGTATCTCCTAAAAATGATTCTGAACAATCCCTCCTTCCCTAAGATGGCAACAATACTCAGATTTGTTGGACTTATCACTTTAGTTTGTAAAATACTTCTTTTGGATTTATTTGAAAAGAAAACACATTCAGCGTGGCAAACCTATACGTCAGGTCCACATACAACTGAGAACCTCTCATCTAATAGGTACATTTCTGCTTTATGTGTGTCCATGACTTATATGAGGTTCTGTTTTTTGCATGGGCCCTTAGATGATTGTACTGAACAAGTGTTATTTTCACTTGAGTGCTAACTCCAAATACCCCTTGACCCAGCCCTACATAATCATTTTAGCTTCCACACCCTCCTGAAGACAAAACAAACAGCCATGTAACGGGGAATGTGTTCAAAAAGTAGTGTTCTCTTGCTTTCGTGCTTGCTCCATTGCAGGCACCATGCATCATATCTGATGGGATTGTCCTCAAGTTAAACGACTGTGGATCTGGAGTAATGCTTTGATCAACACTGTTGTGGGGTGTATTCTCATAAAAAATCCCTGGGAAGCATTACTGCACAAGCCAATACTGCAAGTAAGGAAGCGACAAAACAAGTTTTGGTCACCCATATGTTTGTGGTTAATAAAACTATAGCCCAGTCATGGAGGGCTCCTGCTCTAAATTTGCTGGGAGTTAAGAATCGGATTACAGGCACTATGATTAACTATGAAAAGCTGACGGATATCGTAGCTCATGCTTATAAGAAGTTCAAGCAGATCTGGAGCCCGTGGATCTCTTATTCAGGCCCCCAAAATTTTGGCCCTGCACTAGTGTACCCATAGCCCTAACTTATGGCGGGGCTATGAGTAACAAGGGTGGAATTTGTTTTAATTTTTCTCGGGGGGGCGGATTAGTTTCTTTTTTTTCTCCCCCTGACTTCACTTCCTTTCCTATTTCCTCTACTTCGCTGTTTTCTTCCTTACTTGCTTTCACTTTTTCCTCCTTTGTTTCCCTCATGTTGTCATGATTATGATTTTGGGCATACCCAGCTTTCAGTGAGTTATTTCATCTGTACACTGGGGTTAGGATGGCGCAGGATTCTCTACCTCCCGGAGTTACCACCACTGTTTCCTCAAGTTGATTGGTTGACGCGGATGTTGTGCGTCTTGGTGGAACAGGACAGTCATAGCCATGGTGTGAACTTTATTCTAGTAGATGCTGTATTGTGTGTTCATATCCAAATCTATTGACGGTGTACTGAGCTTTATGTATTTTAGTTATGAGACCATGAGCCTCTGCCGTGTCGGTGGGCACCTGTATAGATCCCGCCGATGTTTTGTGTATTTTTGAAAGTTACTAAAAATTTTGTGAAAGAAAAAAAAGCAATGTTCTGCTCACCGAAACATACTACATGTAATAAATAATAAACGAAAGGAGGGTTGCCCATGAAAACCAGTCTTCTCAAAGCCGATATGCCTTTCTTGCACAATCACGTTTCCTTATTTTAAGATGACAATTAGAAAACTGAAAACAAGAAGTGAAAGAAGAATGTCCTAGTCTTGAAGTCTGATTTCTCAATACACTTTTTACACTGTTCACTAGCAGACTTCCTGCCTTGTTCACTGCACTCCGCTATGTGCAAATATTTCCCAGAACCAGCATTGTGTAGGAGAAAGCCGAGTGTCTAGCTTCGGTATGAGCTCAGCTGTCTGATAAACAAATGGCTGCATCTGTGACAGCACCATTTGAAAAATGCATCTTCTATGTGTGCCTTGTGATATGTTCAGTCTATAATACCCAATGTCATATGCATGGTAAATGTTCATTTAAACAACTTACAGAAGAGTTTTATAGCCAGTTATGTATTAGAACAAAGTGTGAGAGCTGAAAGGGTTGATAGCACTTTCTACAGGCTACATATTCACTCATGGTTTCAATACCTTTTAACGCTCAACTCCAGCTTTACCTTCAGTCTTGCCAAGTTTACAGGCTTCTCTCCTGTACTGAACAGCTTATTGAGATTTCATTGCACACTTAGATTCTCAGTGTACAACAGAAGCTACAGCAGGTCAGATAGTACCCGTCTCATAACCTGGCTGGAGGTCATCCAGCATAATCTAGCTTTTTCCTCCCCAGCCTTACTGTTTGTCGCACCCCTTTAATTAATTGGATTATTTTTCTTTTAACCATAGTAGATCAGCATCACATGGGTATTACCAAGGGTGGTCTGCATGCACCCACTCCTCCAGACGCACACCCACCAATCAAGGCATTTTAATATTTGCATAATCCTTCCCAAGAGCCAGACAACTGCTTGCATCAGGGATGAGGGTTCTTAAGAGGAGTACCGTGGCAGGGTGCGGTAATGTTTTTGGAGGCTATGTACAGCTCCCTGTCAGCAAGCCATGATTTGTTTTGAATACAGAATACAGAAGGATAGAGCCCCAGTGATGGCATCAATGGGTCTAAAATAAGGTTTTCGATAAATAAAATAAGGTTTTGAATGAAAACAAAAACATTTTATTTAAAAATTGAATTAGCATGTCGATTGGGCGGAAACAAACTTTAGCTTAAATGATATCATTGGAACTATTGGACCCACATTTTCTTTCATCCTGTATTTTTTTATACGTCTAGTATAAGATAATATAATTAAAAAAAAGTAGG
>NW_017306912.1:378872-394003 GCF_000935625.1 Nanorana parkeri
GAAATCTAAGCATACATGTATGTGAAGTTTATTGGCATCTGTGAATCTTACTTTTGCCTTTATTTATTTTTGGAGCTGCAAAGTAGAACAATATTTTAAAGTGAACCATATTTAGAACAAGCTGCAAAAGTACTTTAAAACTCTCATTCACCTTTGTAAGTATAGATATTGTGGAGAAATGTACCTCTGGCTCTGCAATCTCAGTATTCTTTCTATGAGAGCAGCTCTTGGCAGCGTGCCAGCCCTCTAATGTAGACATACAGCAGGTGTTTAGAAAGCCGTAAGAAACGGACTGGAACTGGACTAATAAAAGAATATGTAAATAGTTCAATGTCCATAGTATGGGCACTGGTGGCTTTTACTATACAAAGGGGCCTAAAGGCATTATATAACAGAGCACTGCTATACTCCTGTGCATCCCACTGATAACATCTGCCCCTTCCACAAGACTGTGAACCACCATGGAGTGAAGACGTCCACCTAACTAAATACTGCCCAACAAACAGACATACTTCTACTAATGTGATGTATAAAAGGACTTGAGGATTTGATACGGATATACAGTTGTGCTAGTTTGTGAACTCTTTGAACGCCAATATTTCTGCAGATTATGACCTAAAATGAGATCTGTGTGTCCTAAAATTAGATAATGAGAACCCAATTGAAGGAGTCAAAACCACAATATGCTTGCTCATTTACTGAGCAAACACAAGATTATGACCCTGTTACTGAAGATAATGGTGTGTGGAAAAAGTATGTCAATCTTTGTTTCAGAAACTGGTGTGTGCAACAACCCCTTTCCCCCCCAAGCAAGAAAAACGTCAACTAAACATTTGAGGCAAGTGTTGATCAGTCTTGCACATTGGCTTAGAGGAAATGTAGCCCATTCCTTCTTACAGAATTGCTGCAGGTCATGGATGTTGGTTGATTCCTTACACGAATGTGCTTCAGGTCCATTACAAAATATCCATAGAAATAAGGTCAGGACTGTGACTCAGCCACTCCTAAACATTAGCTTTCTTCTTCTTTAGCCATTTCTTTGGTAGACAGACTTTTGTGTTTAGTGTTGTTGTCTTGCTGCATGACCCATTTTCCCTTCAGCTTTAGTTCATTAACAGATAACCTGGCACTTTCCTGCAGAATCAGTTGGTACAATTCCTGGTCCAGAGGCAACACAATAGGCCCAAAATACTGCCACCACCATGTTCCTGGACATTAGTCAAGGTTTTTGTGAGATCTTCTAGGTGACCATTTCTAGACAGTGTAGCGTTGAATTGTCTTCATCTGTACAAAATCTGCCTGACAGTGGATTAGTTCAAACTCTTTGGAAACAGGTTTTTAAGCTTTTCCAGCCCAGTAAGCAGTATTAAATATATTTCCAAGGTCTTTGGAAATCTCCTTTGTTCTACAAACCCAGATGTCTTTTCTATAAGTAAGGTAGGGCCTTCCACATGCGTACCCGATTATCAACTGACTGAATGAAACATCCTACTCCAATTTCCCTTTCAAATGAAGTAAAAATCCTAGGGGTTCACATATTTTTGTCACATAAAATGTGTAACTTTGGATCATTTGAACCCAATTAAACAAAGGAGTCTAAAACACTATACCAATTGATTATTCAGTCAAGATTGTGTTTCAGATTCCTTCGTTTAATTGGGTTCAAAAGATCACGTTTTAGAACTTGCTTGAAAAATCAATCATGTTTTGGTTCTATTTATACAGTAATACTGACAAAATCACACATTTGAGCACCACTGTACACCTCTGTCCACTCTGTGATTTACATGTTCTTGTTTAACTTTTTAATTCAAATAGATCCGAAACACAGGGATTATAATCAAGGTATATACAGTAGTCATATTTCTGAAAACCGTGACAACTTTATGGCCTAATTTTGTGAGCTCTCAGAAACAGGTGTCATTGCACATTCAGCATCTGTTCTGCTTTGTTTACTTATCTGCACAGTGCTGCTGAAACAGTCATCATCTATGCAGATAAGACCAGACGC
The DNA here is from genome assembly GCF_000935625.1 of Nanorana parkeri. Taxonomy (NCBI): domain Eukaryota; kingdom Metazoa; phylum Chordata; class Amphibia; order Anura; family Dicroglossidae; genus Nanorana; species Nanorana parkeri. The sequence continues at coordinate 380,884 of NW_017306912.1, forward strand.
TCTGTACTTGGCCCAAAACCCAGACTGTTATACTTTCTAGTTCTTGGCTGTTCACGTTTAATTGTACAATCTTTATTTAGATTAGGGAGCTCGTGCACATCCCAATAACCAGTATTACCAATTTAGGCATTTGCAGTATTCAAACCATATCTGGGCCGATCAAAGACTAACAGGTGAGCTATAATGACTGCTAACATAATTTAGAAGAGCTCGTTATTGCACACAAAGATTTTGTTTCTGGGCCATGAAGGGGTTAACATCATGCTATAAAAGCTATCATCACTCAGAAGGGCTCATTATTGCACACAGAGCCTCTCCAACATAAAAAAATCTCCAGAAGACTAAATGTTTATGGCTTGCTTTTCTATATGGAATGACACTGTTCATCAATCAGTTGTCGTTTCCGGTGAGACATCTGCCATTTACAAATCAGCATTGCACTTTATCTGTGAAACTGTGTTGTGCCCACGCAGGACAAAGCCAAAGGTGCATTTTATTGCGGACACCCACAGCTGCTATGACCTAACTGATTTTGGAGGTGGGGGAGCATGCAACTATCTCCCCTTCATTCTAAGTGACAACCCTTGTGTTTACCAATTGACCATTAAGGAACCCAGCAATGTCATGTGGGGCCGAGAAGAGTGCTCCGATCTGTTCAGAAGGCCTCTCAATCAAGGCTCCTTCACCCATCTCTACAATAATTATCTTTACTGATGGGACAAACGTCAGTGTGGAGGATTACACACTGTGCTCTTTCTATAGCAAGAGATCTTGTAGACAGCACCTTTTTTGGGAAGCTCACTGCAATCCACCTTTGAATATTCACAGAGACTTGAAATTCAGGACAAACATATTAATTAAATAAAAGGTGTGTTGGTAATAACCCGGTGACAGTACAAGCTGTTGCCCAGACTTGTACTTGTGGTAAACAAGCACTTCATATATTCTGCATTAAACTATATAAATATAAATTAGGGTGTGTGTGAATGATAACAGGATTTTTGACTTGCTAGTAAAATCCGTTTCTTGGAGTACAGGACACAGGCAATTCATAGAAGACTGGATAATATGCAGGTATCATCAGGTGATTAGACACTGGCCAGAGCTGTGACCTCATATAACCCCTCCCACTGAAGGAAATGCTCAGCTTTTTAGCAAGCAATACAGGATATAGAAGGGAGGGTCATGTGTCCGGTACTGTACTCCAAAAAACAGATTTTACTGGCAAGTCAAAAGGGATTATATGAGGGTCCTCGCAGCTTTGGCCAGAGTCCAATCACCTGGGGATACCTGCATATTACCCAGTCATCTCTGAACCTGCCTGTGTCCACTACTGTACTCAAGAAAAGCTGTTTATAATGCCAATTACCGCTGACCTTTTCATTTCCTCATAGGTTCCAAGTAATTTATATATTTTATAATTAAAGTATATATAATATATAATTTATTCCAGTATAATTTATACTCTTTATACTCTTCCTTTTACCAACTTAGGCCACAGAACACTTTATGCCCTTTCAGATTTTTTTGGACATTTGATGAGATTATCACTATATATAGATATGTGACCGCAAGAAGGGCAAATATGGATTGCCGGTTAGTAAATATATATTCATATAAACAGACATATGCAACTAAATACATGTACACAAATCTTATACATAAATAGCTGCATAATCACTCTTGTTGGAGACCAAGTCACCATAGACCATGTGAGGCCAACAACTCTTGATTGATGTCATTTTCTTCATTACACCCTCTACAGTAACCAGTCCAAAAATGATTTTCTTTCATGTTCTTTAACAGTAATACCAATTAAAATGTATACATAGCCAACATTTTCATTTTAGCTTTGTCTATAGTAAGGAGTCTGTTTTTTACTGTCTGCCTTAAATGGCTATCCCGGATGTGCAAGAAAAGTCAGAGGAAATCTCTACTGAGGGCAATTCCCCTAGACCAGGGATGGCCAAACTGCGGCCCTCCAGCTGTGGTGGAACTACGAATCCCATGAGGCTTTGCAAGATTCTCACAGCCACAGACATGACTCCCGGAGAGAGATGCTTCATGGGATTTGTAGTTTCACCACAGCTGGAGGGCTGGAGTTTGGCCATCCCTGCCCTAGACAGATCTAACCAAAACAGGTGTCTCCATTGGACATTTTACCCTCACCTCTTGTTCTGAGACAACTCAAATTTGGGATTTGTCATCACTTTTTGTCTCTGTGACAGTAGTCACCAGAACAAATCGAGAGGGTAAACCTTCCTAGCAGAGACACATCAATAAAAACTTTACAGCGGGGTCTAATCCTTGCCTACTCTATCCAAAACGAAAAAGTTTTGTCTATATGTACCTTTAACTTAAATATTTTCGTTCTTTTCTACATTTTCATCATTCAACAAAAAAACATTTTTTGCCAAAGTTCAGTCTTACAAAGTTCGGAAAAATACTATACAAAAAAGATGGAAAACTTACTCATTTCTGCAAGCTTCTGCTGGAACTTCGATTCCGTAGAAAGCGTTTTGCTGGTGATAAGAGAGAACAGGATAAGTAACTTCACGCCAACAACAAACATTTTTACCTATATGCTATGTATAGCATGTATATAGGTATATGTGGGCTCAGTAACGCACTGGACTCTGGGCTTGGTAACGCACTGGACTCTGGGCTTGGTAACGCACTGGACTCTGGGCTTGGTAACGCACTCGCCCCCGCGTTCCTCATTCAGACTCACCTGACAAAAGCCTCACAGCCAACATCCCAGCCAGATGGTGTGCACTGCAGGGGGCGGGGCATGTGACACACACTTCTCCTCTCCCGCCGCCTGTTACTAGGGACTCGGCTGGGAGAGGAGGTCACAAGACCTGCCCCCTTACCGAGAAGCCCATCGGCAGTGCGGGGCCCCGAGAGCCACATGTGACTCCGGAGCCGCAGGTTGCTGACCCCTATCCTAGAAGGTTCTTTTTTTATTATTTGTAGACTGCCTTGCACACACAAGTGGATATACACTCTTGGCTCATGCTTGGCATCTTAAAGATACAACAGAGCCAGGTGCTGAAACGATGTCCAATGGCAGAGCCAGGACATTCTAGACACGGAAGAAGACTGGCAAAAGATGTTAGCAGTAGCGACAGAATGACAAGGTGGTCATGGCAACACTGGAAGAGGGAAATCTAGGAGGTGTGCCATAATGTGCAGCAAACACATTATGGCAAAGGCCCACCCACTACAGAAATGGTAAAGTCATATTTTAAGGAGGCATCAATGCATACATACCTTTAGCATTCACAAATATTTTCCTTGCAAATACATGTATTTTTACAGAACCAATGCGTTACCAGCGCTTTAGGACCTTGCTAATTAACACCTAGTTGCCATTTTTAATGCAGAAGTTTCAATTTCAATTCCACTGCTTCACTGGACTATATTAACCACTGTGTTTAATTAGAATCCTTTTACATATTAAGATGTCCAAGCTGAATGAGCCAATAACATTACTTTTCCTGAAAAGGGCAGTTATTAACTCCTTCCTGCTCATGGTGGTTTTTAGCTGTGGTAAAGTCTCCTCACACAGGCTACCAAAAGACTTTTCTTTGTAGCAATTACAAGTCAGCACACTCTTCATTAAATTTATAAATGGTAGCAAATATTTTCTCATTTAACCATACATTGTGTAAAATTATTCATTATACCTTCCATCTGCCTCATCGTGCTCATCAAAGCGGAGCTTCTTAAGTGGTTTTGGAGCTGTGCAATCTTGTGCAGTTCTCTTAATAGGGCGTTCAGCGTTGCTCAGCATTTGGTTGATTTTCTGAAATTTCTCTGCTGACTAAAGAAAAGAGAGCATTTACTACTGCGAACAAAAGTAAACAGTTAAATATTACATATTGCAATCAAATGCAAGGGAAAAAAAATCACTAAGAGTTATGATGCAATTACTTACTAGAATTTATTTCATGGGACAGACATTACAAAACTCTTTCCATTTGCCTATAAGAAACTGTATGAACAACATGCCATGCGTCTCTTAAATAGACTAGAATGCAAAATGAAAAGATTTGCCATGTTTTTTTTTTTTGCCATGGAATTTTTAGAAACGGTAAATATGCCCGATCAATACCTTGAAATCGTTCCCTTTTGTCTTGAAGTTCTCCTGAAAAACAGCAGTGCCCTTCCTGTGCCTTCAGTCTCATAGCTGTATGTCTGTAGTGTGAAATTCTAAGGCACTGCATACCTCTGACTGTTAGTAACACAAGCTTTGGAGTGAGATTAGATTATGTCACTAAAGTACGTTATACTGTTCTCCCTGATGGAGAAAGCTGCAGTTCCTGCATCTCCCTGCTTCATCCATTATGTGGATCATCTGCTACTGTGGTTATTCCTCCATAAATCATCAGATCACCAGTCATCGGGGGCAGCTTTGACATGAATTTTTGCCTCTACCAAGATGGTCACCTCCACATAGAGACGCCTGGTAAATCAGCACTGGGGACAAAGATCAGCTAAAGGCAGACCAAAGGCAACACTGACGACTAGTCATCTGCCCTCTGCCTGCATTCTTTTGGGGTCCACAATGATATGTATGAAATCCTTTAAAACAGAGTACACAGGGCAATTTGCTTCCGAAGAAAAATCTGTTTAACGCTTAGAAGGGCCACATTCCCAGAAAATATGCAGCTACACATGTAACAATATTAACAATATAATTATTTTTATTGTTCACATGGCTTTATATATTTTGTTACATTTACAGGCCAAGCTGTTCCTGAAAAGTGACAGGGCATGGGACAAAGTATAATGCTACCGTCATGATTTATCATGCTGGTAGTTGTCTCTAAAACAGAAAGCAAAAGGAAACCCAAAAAACCTGGAGAAGAGAAGAAATTTGCCAATGGTCAAAAGTGAGATTACTCCTCGCTTCTGGGAGATCTCGACTCCCCTCTATGACTGAAGAACAGAAAACAAAAACACAGTAAAGTTTTTCCTGAAACATTACTCATTCATTAATGGCTGGTGTGTGAAGTTAGTGTCCCCAGAAATACAAACAAACATGTAACAAAAATGCACAAATAAAACTTACACTGAATGGCGAACCAATGGATACTAAGATTCTGTAAAGAAAAAAAGAACAGATGTTGTAATGAAAATGTAGAAATGGTAGTATGGAATCATTACATATCTCGCAGAAAAACTGTAGGCATCCTAATTAAAACTACTGAGTTAGTGAAGCTTCCAGGATCCCCCTGAGAGGCTGTAGGAACACGAGTATCCATCCTTGACAAATTCTGAAGGCACTTGTAAGTTCAAAAACACAAACAACCAATGCTGCCATAGACCTAAACATCCATCAATATGTATGTTTTATGTCAAGGTAAAGCAGACCACATGGAGAAAAGGACATGCAAATAGAGGATCATACGAAAATATTTTTCAGGAATGTAACAGGGTGAGTTAGTCTTAATGTACAGGATTTTTGGTAGAAAGATAATTTTAAGATTCGCTCTACCCATGAGATCCAAAGGCAAGTCCATCTATTGCCTTGTTCTCAGTTGGAGAGTGTCAATCATCAGGAGCAAATTATTAGCAATATAAGAGGAAGTGGGAGCTGAACTTGAACTCCCAAATACTTACATTTATGGGCCACCTGTAACAGACAAAGGATGAATATTTGAAACTGTAACAGGGTCCAACGGAAAGAGGATGGACTTGTTCCAGTGAACTTTAAAACGGAGTAAAATCTAAACTGCTCCAGCAATCGTAGCAAATGAAACAAAGACTCATTCGGATCTGATAAATAAATTAAGGTATGATCAGCGTAGAGGAAGATGTGCTCCTCCAACCTTCGCACCAAAGGAGATGCACGAACCAAGGCTGCAAGAGGCTGAATTGCTAGAGCAAAAATGATCGGGCACAACGGACTTCCCTGCCTAGTACCTCGTGACATATTAAAGGGGGGAGAAACCTCCCTATTGACTCTGAGTCTTGCTCTAGGTGAACTGTATAAAATTGTAATCCAACGAATCATATTGGGACCAAACCCAAACAAATGGAGGACACGTAATAAATATGGCCACTCCACACTATCAAATTCTTTATGGGTGTCCAAAGACACCACAGCCCTATCCTCAGAGTGGGGATGGGGAAACTGAAGATTAGTGAACAATCTACGAATGTTCACTCTAGTAGTGGAAATGTATTTCTTAATGCGAAGGACCAAATTTTTTGCTAGGAGCTTTGCAACCACATTTATAAGGGAGATGGAGCGGTAAGAGTCGCACTTCACTGGGTATTTACCGGGTTTTTTAAAGCAGGACGAGGAGAGCCTCACACAGAGTAGGAGGAAGTATACCTAACTAAAATGCCTCATTGTACATGGACAATAAATGTCTACTAAGGAGATCACGGTATCTAGCATACTACTCTATTGGAAAACTATTTAAACCAGGTGTCTTACGTGTGGGAAAATGAGAGAATGCAGCCTCCATTTCCTCTATAGAGAAAGGGGAGTCCAACCCATCCCGTGCCTGAGAGGTTAAACACGGCAAAAGAAGCATCTGATAAATAAGACTCAAGATCTGCTTGAGTGTAGGTGGCCCTGGAGGCACAGAGGTCCTCAAAGAAAGATAAAAAGGCTGCCATAATATCTGGGGATATTAATATAGGAGGAGAAGCCAGCTTCTTGGCGGTAGAGGGAGGCTTCTGGTGCCCTATCTTCACCATCTCCGTGATGGGCAGGAGAGGAGGGCAAGAAACAGCCAGGTGTCGGGAGAAAGCAGGAGTGAGTGAGATGAGATAGGACCGGAGCTGCAGAGATCAGCGTCCGTCCATACCAGAAGCCAGGCCACGCCCCCCACATTAAGCTAATTACTAAAGAAAAAAAAACATAAAAACATTTACACAATGTTTAAAGAGTGAAAAGTCTTTGATTTCACTTCAGCCACCATGATACTTTTAATGCAGACAATTATGATCATGATTCTTAGATTAAGCTCAGCTACTGATACCAGATGCAATGGGATCAGTTATTATACTTCTATACCCATAGCTATGGAAAGACCACTTAATCATTAGCTGAAAACTATCTAGGCCTCATGTCGAAATGTTCCCACACAAACCAGCATGCAAGATCTCAAAATTACAACAGACCTAGTCCTTGGTGTCATGTTTGTTGGAGACAGCAGCCCATCTGATGACTTGTATGGGCTCTTTAACGGAGAGACATAGATGTTATTTCCACCAGGAATTCTTAATGGAGAGTTTGCAAATCTGTAAGGGCTTCGTGGTATTTGAGGAATTGGAGACAAAGTGGGAGGCTTAAAAATAAAAATAATACAGTAAAGGTTACAACAAACACCAAAACAATAAATATCAAAAGGCATATATAGAAAAATGTAACTAAAAATGTCCAAGTGTTAAACTAATCTGTTCAGACTGTTATAAAGACTTCATTTTGACAGCTACCAGGTGGCTCTTCTGTCAGTCAGTCTGTCTATCATACAAAGTTAATAACATGAATCTTCCTATGACTAGATAAGATGTTGGGTGTAGCTCTGATTCATCATAAGTAAATCTGACAAACATCAGTTCAAAAAAACAAAATAAACATGAAATAAATTACTATTGCATTTTACACGTTATATTACTGCTGGCGAATGTTATTTTATTACACTTTAAATACACTTAATAATGCAAAGAAAACCCTGGAATTTAATTTGACTAAATGCTATCTTGACAGATGACAGCTGTGAGGTTCCACTACAGATGACTTTCCTCTAACAGTAGACAACCACTGGGGAGCTCTGAGGCATACAGTGTCCCCCTCACAACTCATCCTCTAAACAACAGGGACCTAAGGTTTATGCCGTAAATTAAAGTGTGCTTCAGTTACTACTACACCTACAGTAATTCCAGTAAATTAACACAATATCATAAATTCACTGGATAAAACCTAAATTAGCCAGATTTAAAAAAATAGTATGAATAACAGAACAGAACAGATCACAGATAAAAAGTCTCACCCTTGTAGAAGCATATTGCAAGATATTAGTTTTTAATTTCTGCATAAAGACCAAGTTGTAGAATACAATAATGGAGTCATGCTGTCCTTCTCGGATCAAAACATGTTTGAATGTCTGCAAAAATGAAATACATTTTGTGAAACAAATAAGACACTGCTTATGTGGATTGATAGTCATCCTCATTCTAATTTACATACACTATTTGTCATCAGCTTACAGGACAGAGGAATATGGAGGTATGATTCAGATATTCAGATGATAAAAAAAGATATAATGAAAGTAACTTGTAGTCTTATTAGCGTTCGATCTTTCATTAGAATCCAAAGATAAAATAATAAAATCGTATCTAGATCTAATGAGTGTTTCCAATGTAAAGTAGCACTTGGTTATTGCACTCTAGGTTATCATTAAATGTTTGATTGTGCATCAAATTGGGAGGTTTATGGCCACACTTAGTTACACTCATGGAGAGCTGATCTGAAATCTTTAAAGGATTGTAGTGTTAAAGTGTTAGAAATTCTGGGGGCTACTACATGCTGCTCAAATCACGATGCTTTAATACCCAACAACCCACTTTGTATTTGGTCTTTGCTATAATGGACAGTAGCATAAAAAAAACAACAACATTATGACTTCATCAGCTTCAGAAAAACTTGGTTAAGTAGATTTGCGCCAGTGGACTCTCTGTGCCCAAACTTGTTACTTCAGGTAAGCTTTGGTGGAGGTGTGCAGTTGCATATGCAGTAGAGATACTTACATCAGATAAAAGATCTTTTCACAAAATGACAATATATCTTGTGCAAAAATACCAATACTTGCTTATCTTCTGAATGCAGGTCTTTTAATGATTGTCCATTATTCTCCAGCATAAAGGCGGAGAATAGCCTGCAATATCTGTGCTGTGTTATCCTGACCAAGCACAGCCTGCTTTTTGAATGTGAACCATCTGATCAAGACTAAAGATAGATCAGTTTAGGGAATTAATAATCAAGTGATAAAGGTGCACATATACAAAAAAAGCCCCTAGTACAGATCATAGAGATCTTGCAGCACTTATGCAAGGACCGTTCCTCTTTATCCATAAAGCATTGCCTATCACTTTTGTATAAAGATTTGCTCAAGTCAGCAGAAAAGGTTGTGACAGATGTGGAGGCATGGCCTTCATGAAAAGGACTGGCACATTTCTGGCTAAGTTACTGTGTGTAGATTTGTCTACATTTCAAGCAAATGCAAAAATGTAAACAAGAAAATCATTTACCTCTTGGTTTGTATTCGTAAGCTGCTTGTATGCTGTAACAATAGTTTTGAATCGTAGATCAAAGTTCTTTGCCTTACAAATGCCATACATAGAGCACATCATGATCTGCAAAAAAAAAACAAAACAAAGGAGGCAGAAATTTAAAAAAACTTGCTAGCCATTATAATTATGGCAAATCCTACAATGCTGAAAGACACCCAACTAAATGTATATTCCAGGTCACAAGACCAGGAAAATGCAATTTAAATATACACCTACATAACAATTATTCAGAGCATGTCCATCTCCGATGCTAACAGAGCAGCTTGCTTATAGATTAGAGTTTAAAAGTTAAATACTGCAGTTTCTAATCAGATGGAATCAAAACCAGGCACAGTGAGGCAAATTTGTCAAGGCAAGCTATTCTACATATAATGGTGGAATCATATTTGATGTCCCTTTATAGCACTGCAGCTCCCTTTTTTCCTTATATTACGTTAACATAAACGTTTTAGGGTTTAATGCAAATAAAGATAAAATGTTTTCTAAAGATATACATACATTAAACTCCAGCAAGATACAACTTCCAGAAAATCACGTTTCAGGATTTGACCAAGAAAGTGATTACTTTTAAACTAATCCCATAATTAATCTTATAGCAACCAGACATATAAACAAAATACACAAATTAGAATGATTCTATATGGATATTATAAGCATTAGTCAAGATTACATAACATAAGCATATATAAATATAAAAAAAAAAAAAAATCAGGTCCAGCTTGGTGAACAAGGAGCTTTCTGAATTAAAATGAAAATTTTAGGGCCCCAGTCAAACCTAATTTTTTATTTTGTGTAGTGCAGGGAAAGATTACAGCTTCTACAACAGACAGTAAACCCATCTTCACCGATAACAAAACTACAATTTTGGCAGGAATTTATGCTAAAACACACAAAAAATTAAATATTTTTATCAACTAAGAATGACTCATGAATCATATGCCCACACAAGGGCTACAATTGTTAAATAAATGAAAACTTCTTAAACAGGATAAATGTGTAATATGCATACACAGACAACAAGCAAAAAAAGAGGAAGCGACATGCTTGAGTAATATACAGGAAATGAGGCCTTTTATCCTTGCAGGACTGGGTGAATTACCTGGTCTAAGTGTCTGTCCCTCATCAGCTCATACTCATGCTGCAGAGTGTGCTGGAAAAGAGTCCAGATGATTTGCTCAAGCTCGGGGTGGTCAGATAACAGACTGGAACATAAGCTGTTGAGCCTCAAGTATGCTAAGCGGTACACTAGATAGCAGAGAATAAGGCAGTTAGTCAACAACCAATACAATGTGCATAAATAAACATGGTATGCATGTGTCTTAAATTTGTATTGCTTTGTGTACCATGTACACATCAACAAGTGTGGCAGAGAATTCTAGCAGCAGATAAAATATATATCACATTGTTGTTCAGAGATAGAACTAGCCCGCGTGTACTAGAAAATAAAGATATGACAGGCTCAGGAGGTTAGGTAGGAAAAGCACCAGGCTTCTTCAGTATTATCCCTTACTTCTCACAGGGGTCCTAGTTTCTGCAATTATAATCATTAGAATAGTAAATTTGGCTTCCTTTTGGATTTGTTTTTCGCTTTAGTTTTTTTTATTTTGGCTTTCTCTTCGTCATTCTTCCTTTCATTCTCTTTTGGTCTGGAGGTGATGTAAATGCCTCTGTATTGTTGTACTTTTGCATTATATCATGATAAACCTGAATATGGGGGATTCTATGCACCTTACTGTTTCATGATAACCCAGGGTAAGGATCTGAAGTCACAATGTTCAAGGGATACTATCTGAGTAACATCCTATTTTTGTTTGCAATGTTATCCTTCAGTTAAAAGGAGAACTATGGGGTTAGGGGGTTTTCCCCATAGTTCTCCTTAGGATAACGGGAGGACACAAACTAGCGTCCTCCCATTACCCTAAGCTCAGTATACCGCGAGCTTACTGAGACGCCGCAGTACACCGCAAGCTATATACTGAGACGCCGCAGCTGAAGCGGATCCCGACAATTATGTCTGGATCCGCCCAGCTGCGTGAGTGACAGCTAGCTCTGCCTATCTAGAGGCAGAGCCAGCTGTACCCGCCCCCTCCCCCGTCTGTTCCGCCAGTCAGCGCTGGAGGATCGGAACAGGGAGGGGGGAATCCAGCCACTCCCTGCCACGGCAGAGAGCTGTGACAGGATCGAGAGGTGAGCGAACGCCGGTATGTGTTCGCTCACTTCCCGATCTACTGAGCCGACCTGCGACAGTCTCATTGTCACAGGTCGGCTAGAACTATGAGGTGAGTGAAAAGCACACCTCATAGTTCTCCTTTAATGTATTCCTGGCAAGTTTATCAATTACCATGTGTCTTCTGTATGTTCGTGGCTTGCACAAATATTTGTTTAGATAAATAAAGAAAGAATTTATAATGAAGAATTAGTAATTTGGGAGCCCATAAGGATTTCTACAGAACGACAAACAAAGCCAACTTTCTATAGCTTCTAAAAGTCAGAGCTTTCAGATCATTTCATGCAAGATATCCACATTTCTAAAGTACTGTAGCTGGAAGGGCAGATAATTAGCTCATCTACTAACCCAGAGCCCCAGATAATCTAATGCATGTGCCTACCATGTTCTAAGTTGATTGGGAGTCAGTGGAAGCTGTGTACTGTCTGTGCCCATCCTTACTACTTTATCATTATGGCTGACCGGTGAAGCACAAGAAAAAAAGCTTCAGTTTTCCTTTTACACATTCAGATATGCTCAGCTACATGTTGAGAAGTGGATACAATGAGACCCCCATATTCAGTATTCTACAACGGTAGAAGCCATATGGAACCTGACAAAACTGTATGAGTTTTGTTTTTAACAGATGCCAGTGCGGGTCATGTTGTCATTTTACATTAAAGTGTGTGTGTATGTATGTATGTATGTATGTATGTATGTACATGTATATCGCACACCTTTGCAATACATGCACATTTTGTCATTTATCACTTTAATGACCCTGCAAGTACAAAAACAATACTTGTTGATCCACCTGAAATGCTGTGTGCCCTGTTGTGGGCTCACGACCAACAGCATTTGTGTGGATTTAGTGGTGTCAGCTCTGCCTAATTGTGTTTTGCTAGACTACTCCCTCTCCCAGCTCAGCTAATCAGGCTAATCCCGCCTTTAACCCCTTCGTGACGGGAGACGTACACTGTACGTCCCGCCACGCAGTGCCTATATGGCTGGCCACATACACTGTAAGTGACCAGTTATTTAAGACTCTAATGCCGGTAACTGCTGATTCTCAGCGGTTACCAGTCATTAATGAATGCCTCAGTGTTGAGGCATTCATTAATTAAATAGTGAAGCTTTTGTAAAAGCTTCTTTCTTTCATTAATGAAAGAATGAAGCCGTTACATACAAATACAGGATCGCTAAATAGCGATCCCGTATTTGACAGCTGAAGATAGCAGAGAGGTAGCAGAGTGATTCACCTCTCTGCTTTTTGTTTTGACAGCTCGATAGCCCATGTCTATGATACATTTCAGGCACAGTGTTACAATGCATCACTTCTGATCTAGTCTAGGCACCATCAGAAACCTTTAGTGAGATCTGATTCTGACATGCTGTCAGGATCAGTCTCTAAGGTTATTATTAGCTGTTCCCAAGTTTGGAGCAGCCTAATAATAGCCACAAATTAAAAAAGTTAATTTATCAAGCAGTCAGTCATAGTGACTGCTTGATATAAATGGACAAAAAGAAAAAGTTTTTTTTTTACAAAGTGTAAAAAAAAAATAGGAATATAAAAATTATATATAAATATATGTTTTATGC
>NW_017306912.1:394079-402916 GCF_000935625.1 Nanorana parkeri
AAAAAATAATAATAATCATAACTTGTGAAAAAAGTTTTTTCTTTACGTTTTTTCCTCATTTTTTTATATTTTATTTGAACTAAGTGAGGCGTTAGGTACACGTTTGATATAATTATATAGCCATATCTGTCCTCTAAAAACCAATATATAATATGTGTGGGTACATTTAGCAAGAAAGAATATTACTGCCGGGGAAGAATCACACAGCAGAAATGTAAAAAGTGTGTCAGTCATTTATGAACAGAAACCGAAAACTAGCTCAGTCACTAAGGGGTTAAAGTGACAATCCATGTACCTTTCTTATAAAACAAGGACAGTGAGGTAGATCTCTGCTGAGGTTGTGGCGGAGCAGGACCCTGTCCATTTGTACTGGATGAGGTAGGTGCTCCAGCACCCTGTTGCGTTATTCTTGAAGGTGACAGATAGCTGAAAATTACAGGACAGACATTATTATATTTGGTAACTTAGTAACAAACTGTTGCTTCAACACTCAATATCTGCATTATATACTTAAAGAACTGGACAAAACCCAGAAATCGCCTCTTTTATAGCTAATTGAAAGGATCCAGTTTAATGTAAGCCCGCGGGAGTGCAGCATGTTCCCCGATGGATACTGCCCTTATATCTGCTATGTGTGCCAACAATGCCATTTTCTTCAGTTTCTCTTCCTCAGTTGAGAAATCAGCTCCACATCATATGGAATAATGCACAGTAAATTCCCACCCTGCCCTGGAGGTAACTTACACATCATCACGTAGGTAATGCTGAGAATACATTGCTTGCACGTTTGGGTGGGGGAAAAGGATAGATTTTGTCATCTTTTTAATGTAACTGAGTAATTATAGAAACTCTAATGCAAGATTATTTCAGGATTGACAAAACTAAACAGCGAAACACAAAGATGTATAAATTGGACTACAATAACAAGTATCTGTGTCTTGTTGCAAATATCAGTGCTTAATGGGTGCTGCATAATATAATAAGACATAATATAATAATAAAGGATTACATGAGTGTCATGACGTAGAGCTGGATTAGCAACAATCATGGAAACTAGTACATGCTAATGAGTATTGGAATCTACAGACAAAAGTACTTTTATTTATTTTTTTTAAACTACAAAAAGGTAAGCTGAAACTAAACAGGGGAAATTGCCAGGATGTGAAAATAAAATTATAGCTCTTGAGACAGGTTGTCCGAGCCTCACAATATTATATTATTCATAAATGTATTAAGTGTTAAGCAATACAGTCTGACTGGCAACATTTGTTCCTATAAGTGTTGCTGTGCAGGGGATTACAGGAGAATGCCAGGAGGCCAAGATTACAGGAGGATGCTAGATTAGCTGACCCTTCACCTCCAAGTATTGCTGTGCAGGGGATTACAGGAGAATGCCAGGATTACAGGATGCCAGATTAGCTGACCCTTCACCTCCAAGTGTCTCTGTGCAGGGGATTACAGGAGAATGCCAGGATTACAGGATGCCAGATTAGCTGACCCTTCACCTCCAAGTGTTGCTGTGCAGGGGATTACAGGAGAATGCCAGGATTACAGGAGGATGCCAGATTAGCTGACCCTTCACCTCCAAGTGTCTCTGTGCAGGGGATTACAGTAGAATGCCAGGAGGCCAAGATTACAGGAGGATGCTAGATTAGCTGACCCTTCACATCTAAGTGTTGCTGTGCAGGGGATTACAGCAGAATGCCAGATTAGCTGACCCTTCACCTCCCAGTGCTGCTGTGCAGGGGATTACAGGAGTTTGACAGGAGGCCAGGATTACAGGAGGATGCCAGATTAGCTGACCCTTCACCTCCAAGTGTTGCTGTGCAGGGGATTACAGGAGAATGCCAGGATTACAGGAGGATGCCAGATTAGCTGACCCTTCACCTCCAAGTGTCTCTGTGCAGGGGATTACGGAAGGATGCCAGATTAGCTGACCGTTCACCAAGTGTTACTATGCAGGGGATTACAGGAGAATGCCAGTTTAGCTGTCCATTCACCTCCAAGTTCTGCTGTGCAGGGGATTACAGGAGGATGCCAGGATTACAGGATGATGCTATATTAGCTGACCCTTCACCAAGTGTTACTATGCAGTGGATTACAGGAGAATGCCAGTTTAGCTGACCCTTCACATCTAAGTGTTGCTGTGCAGGGGATTACAATAGAATGCCAGATTGGCTGACCCTTCGCCTCCCAGTGCTGCTGTGCAGGGGATTACAGGAGTATGCCAGGAGGCCAGGAGGATGCCAGATTAGCTGACCCTTCACCTCCAAGTGTCTCCGTGCAGGGGATTACCGGAGGCTGATATAGTCATATTCAGGTACTTCTGATAGTATGGTATGTAAAGTAGTACATGTAATGTTTTTGGTTGTTTTTTTTAACTCTTTCACTACCAGGAGTTATTTTTGCCCACATGTTAAAAAGGCCATTTTAGGCCTGGAGATTACTCGTTTTTAACTGACTGATAATCATACAAAACAGGCAAGAAAACAATGGGAATATTGACATGTGAGCATCAGACAGTAAAGGTGCAATGCAAGTCTTAACATGGAAACATGGCGGCCATGTCAATCAATATCCTCGTTTACAGTATTAGCAAAAACAAAATATGATATTACCAATGTAGCCGAGTGTTGGAACATAAAGAGGGTCAAAAAACATGAGCCAATTTGTCTAGTGTTCTGAAAGTATTCCATAGAAATGATTAACGTATCATTTAAAGGAAATTTTGGAAGGGAAAAGAGCGGGAGAAAAGCGAGGGAAAGGGAAGAGCAAGCTAGAGGAAAAGCAAAGAGAGCGAGGACAAGGAAAAGAGGGGGAAAGTAAAGTAGAAGCCTATTGCGCCCACCCCTCCCCCCTCATTCACCAGTTTGGAGAGACCGCGTCTGTCAGGCAGGATCACATTTTGTATCGAAACCTTCATCAGCTTGTGTGACAAGAGCGTGATATGACAGGAAGAGTGGAAGTATGCAGTCAACGGGTCATGAGGTCAGTGTAATGGTCAGAGTGTCAAAAATAAATCCAGGAGTCTCATGTAGAAGAGCATTTCCCCTCAGTATTCCTCAAAGATGCCGTCAGATCCTCCATACTGTATATATTGTGTACCGTGGAGAGCCACAATTGGATCGTAGGGAAACAAGACTGTTCCCCCAGCAATGAGACACATGCTCTGACAGCGTCCAGTAAGTGGTGTGTGAGGGAGTATTTGGAGATCGGTGTCGAAGGCATGTGTAGAAGACATGCCGCCGGATTATTTCTGAGTTTCACCATGGTTAGGTCTTCTTTGACAGCCAGAACCTGATCCCAAAAAGGCTTCAATAGTGGGCAGAACCAAAAAACATGTAACATTGTACCTGATTCTGAGCCGCATCTCCAACACTGATCAGGGATGGAGGCCATAATTTTGTGTAGGAGCCAAGGAACCCTATACCAGCGAGACACTATCTTGTATCCCATTTTCTGAAATTTGCTGGTGATTGAGGATTTGAATGACATTGTGATGATGGTATGTCTTTGGTGGTCTGTAAACGTGAACCCCATTTCTTTTCTAATGCCTGTAGGAATGAGGGATAGGCATAGTTAACAATTTGTATAAAGTAGAGATAGCGTGTCGAGAAGGCAATTTGCCCCTGCACATGTCTTCATATATCGTAAAGGGCCTATCAAAAGCTTGGGGGTTCGGTACGGCCCGTAGAAAATGTCCGAGTTGCATAGGACTCCAGGGGTCCAAGGGAGGGTCAACCAGAAACTGAAGGACTGGGCCCGTAAACCATGCACAATTTTCTCGGAAGTCTATCAACCGAAATTTGCCCACAGACAAGAGGTGTGAAAAATGAGTACTGTCAACACTCAGCGCAAAGTCTGGATACCCCAGAACTTGAATCACGGGCGAAGGTGCGGGGGAAAATTAAGAACTACGCAGTATTGCATGTGCAGTTCTGATAGTGGCAGATATTAAAGGGTGCTCTTGAATCGCGGACAGAAGAGGGAGGAGAGCCAAGGAAGCCCTTCTTTAGGGTATCGGTAAGTTTGTCATTGCGATGTAATTGCCAATCCAAAACCCTGTGTAAGTAAACCGCCCAGTAGTACATCTGAAAATCAGGCAGCCCCGCCACTCCCCGATTCCGAGGGAGAGTCAAGGTCTGCCTGCCTATCCTTGGATGTTTCCCAGTCCAGACAAAGGATACCAAAAGCCCTGTGCAGACGGTGGAAGAAACCAGGAGGAATGGCGATTGGCAAGGTTTGAAGCACATAAAGTACCCAAGACAGAATGTTCATTTTAATGGCAGCAAATCTGCCAAACCACAAGATGACAAGGGTGGACCAGTTCTTAAGATCCTTAAGTATTTCCATCAGTAATGGAGTAAAGTTAGCTGCGTATAAATCTTTAACATCCACCGTGATGTACGTTCCCAGATATTTAAGTTGACTGGATGCCCGGGTAAATGGGAGAGTGACCTGGAGATTACTTCTGGAAGTAGAGACCCTGTAGAATAAAATTGTGGCAGTTGCAATTTACATTGCATAATATTAGGGGCAACAGTTTATCAAACCCAAATTTTCTATAAAATATAATGGATGAGGTTGCGCTGAGTAAATAGCTACCAAACATGTAAAGCTTCAAAATTGTGTGTGATACGAAGAAGTGGCAAAAACTATGTTGCCCAAAATTGTACCTAGGCTACGCTTTTTCAGGTCATCCATTTAGAGTGAATGATGGCCCTAGAATGATTGGTCTCACCCAATATGTGTGGCACAATTGCCATTTTCATACGTAGGCACACCCAACATGTTTGTGATAGTATGTGCGTATATACAGGGGTGGGAGACTTATTAAAAAAAAATTAAACTTTTAAAACCTATTTTTTAATAACAACTTTATTGCCATCACATCGGGGACTCACAGGACCATTATGTGACATGGTGACAGGTTCTATTTAAGGAGATATTAGGGCTCTATTAGACTGCAGCAACCCATGGCAGTGATTGGGCGGCTGTAAAGCCAACAGTCAGCTGTGACAGAGAAAGGCTTAATAAATGCAAACGTTGATTGCCTAGTGTTATATTTATATCAGTCTGGAATACAGCTTTAATTTACTGTTTAATAAGTGTGAGAATAATCAAAAAGTTGATAAAGCAACACTGGAAAGCTTACTGGAAACTTACAGATCTGCAGCTGTAGGGTTGTTCTGTGATGGTTGTTGCGCTGTACTGGCTATTTCTGGGTGATCAACTGATCCTTCTCTATCCCTTGTTTGTCTGATCAAGTCAAACAGAGGAGAATCCTAGAAGAAAAAAAAAAGTTTGCAATAATAAAGCACCCTCTGTATAACATAACCACATCAGTCTAGAAAACCACAACCTTTCCTAAGTTAGCCCTAGGAAACAAAAAGAAATGTCATAGTTGAGCAGATCTGATCTAAGAGAAAGGCTGTTTTTCTATTATGAAAGGCACAGAACCAAAACCTCAGTTTTGCGCTTGCAGTGTTTCAGTTGTAGTAGTAATCCACAAACACACTGAAGGCAGAGGGAGAGCCACAAATGTTTTTAGGGCTTGTTCACACGATGTCCGGACCAGATCTGGAGCAGAGCTATGCGTTTTTGACGCGTTACTTACTAGAGTGGGGCTGTCAGTATGTTAGCTGCAGTGCGTTTGACGCGTTTTGCGTTTCCGGACAAAATGTGACATGCAGTATTTTCTCTGTCCGGACCGGAACGGACTGCGCTCGTGAGAACTGTAGCCCATAAAACACGTAGGGATACATTGGGATGCATTTTGGGTGCATAAGTGCATGGATCTGGTCCGGAAAGAATCCGGACGTCGTGTGAACAAGCCCTAAGGGTGCCAGCTACTGGGATGAATACTAGCTGATTTTGTAACTGAAGTGTTACTTTATTACAAGTATTTATATACATAGTGCACATTCACATTAGTCCCTGCCCTTAAGGAGCTTAAAATCTAAGGTCCCTGCATGCATACACACTCGGTTGATTTAGACAGAAGCCAATTAACCTTCCAGCATGTCTTTGGAGTTTGGGAGGAACCCGGAGTGCCCGGAGAAAACCTACACAAGCACAGGGAGAACATGCAAACTCCACACAGATAAGTGTCCTAACCGGGATTCAAACCAGGGACCCCCAGTGCTGCTATGCAGAAGTGCTAACCACTACACCACTAAGAAAATAAGGAGCCCTCTTCTAACCCTAGATATCAAAGGTTTGTGCTTTTTTTCCCCCATGCTTGTTCCTGGTCAAGGATTCAGAAAATACAGAACTCAGAGACACCCAGGTAACTAGCATTTTCAAGAGTTCAGCAATAGCCATCCCAAAATGACTTTCAGTACAGGTTTACTTTAATGACTTATAGATGTAAATGAATGCCAATTCATCTTGTGTGGTTTTGCATACCTTACATTATCTTGCTGTGCCAGATATGCAAGCCAGGTTAATTAAATAAATGTGTTACAGGAAATCGGTCATGAAGCAAAACCAAAGGGTGTGAAGGCTCTAATGAAAGCAACTCTTCCATGGCTCAGGTGCAGCATTCTAGTACCAGAGTCAATGGCTATGTTCATCAGGGCCTAATAACACACGTTTCCTTTTATGACAAATAGCCTTTAAATATCAAATACATATTTGTATATATTTTAAAACCTAATCTTTTCACTTCAGATAATTTGACCCAGGAACAGAATTCATTTTCTGGAATCACACAAGCCGGCAGAGTGCAAAAATGCAGATAACAAGAGTGCTAACCCCAGACGATGAAGATCACAAATAGAAACTTTTTTTTCCCCCAAATGCAAATACATAATCCTCAGATGATTTGAGCAAAGCAAGCAAAAACACAGATACGTCTGCTCTGTACTTGGTGTATCTAAACCTGGGAACAAAGTAGTTTTCTTTTATCAGTAGGTTTCTTTTCTGTATTTTCACCTGGTGATCCTGTGAGCAGCGCACTTCCTATCCTAAGGTGACAGCAAGAATACTAAAAGATGACAGTGAGCAGAAGCAAAAAAAAAGAAGGCTTGGCTTTAGTTACATAGTATTTGAGGTTGAATAAAGACATTAGTCCATCAAGTCCAACCTATTAGGATCTCATTCTAATACTAAAAAAGGGTCTAAATACTAAAAAAAGTTCTTTTCAGCATCCCCCTGTATGCTTACTGCACCACTACAACCCGCCCCCTTCCCCCAGCACCACACTTGTGGTGATCCTCTGCTCTCTCCAGCATCCTACTTGTGCTAATCCTACCTTATAACTAAAACATTCCCCCTGTAGTGCCCCTTCCGAGTTCCCCTGGCACTGTGCCTACCCCATTTCAATGGTGGGTCACATGTTTCCTGGAGAAACATTAGCAAAGGGAATCAGTCTGCTACCCTTTTCTACTTGGCAAGGACCTCAGGCAAATAACACAGGAAGTTTTACCAGCTTGCTACATTTCTGGCAGGATCAACAGGTTTTTGTTTTCTTTCTTTTTTTTTTGCACCTATTGAACAGATACAGTATATCATTTGCTTTCAATTGTATATTTACCAGACCAAAAGGGAGCAAATAAGAAGTTTTTTGTTAGAGTTTACATACACCTTTAAAGAGGAACTGAACTGTGGATGCAGTGTCTAGAAAAATCACAGACCGAGGAGGAAGGACAATACACCAGTATGCCTGTGGTCTCCCTGCAGCAGATTGTTCTGAATTACTTACTGATCATGCTTTGTTCTGCACTGTATAGAACAAGAGCACCAAAACAAATGTTTTGTTTGTTCATCATATAAATCACACAAAACTCGTTTCGAGGACCCACAATACACCGCCTCATCAGGGCTCAGTGAACTTTAACAAGGTTTAGATGGACTCAATAAATGAAATATTCATATACAGGTGAAACTCGAATAATTAGAATATCGTGCAAAGTTCATTTATTTCACTAACGCAACTTAAAAGGTGAAACTAATATATGAGATAGACTCATTACATGCAAAGCAAGATAAATCAAGCCGTGATTTGTCATAATTGTGATGATTATGGCTTACAGCTCATGAAAACCCCAAGAACCCCAAATCCACAACTTCAAAAAAGTAGATTATTACATGCAATCAATAAAACAAGGATTGTACATAGAACAATATCGGACCTCTGAAAAGTACAAGCATGCATATGTACTCAGTACTTGGTTTGGGCCCCTTTTGCAGCACTTACTGCAATTACTTTTGCACGATATTCAAATTATTCGAGTTTCACCTGTAGATGTTTAGTTAGCTGGTAAATGACAATTACAATTGTGCTTCAGACATCATTATAAGTTGAGACAGCAAGATGCACTAAATCTGTGGGCATTATTTATGCAATTTTTTCCTGTTCAGTTCTGCAGTAAGATAAAACACACACCCATTCAGAGCTCCACTAGTACAGGGCTCAAAATTTCCTCTCGCCTGCTCGCATTTGGCGAGTGGAAATGCCGTGCAGGTGAGTGGAAATTCCTGTCAGGCTTGCGGTCTCAGACCGCATACCTGACTCGTGGGAGCAGCTGCTCCTGCTGGTCTGTCTCCCTTGCATTCGGCCGGAGCTCTTCACTGAGCTCCGGGTCGAAAACAAAGTGATTAGTAAGGTCTGCAGACCTTACTAATCACACTAGATCACCAGGGATCTGCCTGCTCGCCTCCCCCCTGCAGAAAGACAAGCAGGTGAGGGGGTTCATTGTATCATTTTACATTGTGGGGGCAGGGAACAAGGGGAGGGGATTATGTTATGTGTGGGGGAGGGGCAGGGAACAGGGGGGGATTATTATGTTATGTGTGGGGGGCAGGGAACAGGGGGGATTATTATGTTATGTGTG
>NW_017306912.1:403026-404901 GCF_000935625.1 Nanorana parkeri
GGGCAGGGAATGGGGGGGAGTGTATTATTTTATACGTGGGGGGCAGGGAACAGGGGGGAATATCAATATTTGTAACTGTATTCTGCATAAAACATGTAACAGTGTAATTGAGAAGATTATTTAAGAGGGTGTGTTTAGGGGCAGAGTTAGGGCCGTGGCAGGGTAGGGATTAGGTGGGCAACTGGTGGCGAGTAACTCTTAAGGCCTGGCTAGTAGCTCAGGACTTGAAATTTTGACCCCTGCACTAGTATAATGCTTGGCAATGTTCACATGGCATGCAGTGACTTTTTCTGTACAAGAAAATGAGGGTCACTACTACAATTGTTTTCCATGTGCCCCATTCACCAAAGGAAAACTGAAGCAAAAAAAAAGAAGGCTTGGCTTTAGTTCTTTTCAGCATCTCCCTGTATGCTTACTGCACCACTACAACCCCCCCCCACTCCACTTCCCCCAACACCACACTTGTGGTGATCCTCTGCTTTCTCCAGCATCCTACTTGTGCTAATCCTACCCTATAACTAAAACATTCCCCCTGTAGTGCCCCTTCCGAGTTCCCCTGGCACTGTGCCTGTGCCTGCCTTCAATGGTGGGTCACATGTTTCCTGTAGAAACATTAGCAAAGGGAGTCAGTCTGCTACCCTTTTCTACTTGGCAAGGACCTCAGGCCGAGAGCATCCAGAAGCAGGAACAAAAGATCAGATGCTCACAGACCCGAGATGGTTGGCAAACTGCGCACACACTGAAACCTGACACTTGAGCAGTACATCAAGAGTGGTCCCAAGGTTTAGTAGGCACACTCGGGGACGTGATTAGCAGTACTTCACAGGTATGACAACAGTAGACACAAACTCATCTAACAGCACTTGGCCAATAGTTACACTTCTTTAGTCCAATGAGTACTACTCTCTAGATTCTTAACCCCTTCATGACTGAGCTTGTTTTTGGTTTCTGTTCGTAAATGACTGACACACTTTTGAACTCTATCTCCTTTACATGGTACCTCTCCAGGGTGATGTTTGCCCCTCTAAAAGCAATCAAAAAGTTATTTTACAGACTCTGGGATGGAAAGCAATGAATGCTCACATGTATAGGACAACAAAAACATTACAGTAAATTCAGCTTGTTCTACGTATGCCTTAATTGTGGGGCACACTATATTTTAGATGCAAATATGCCCACACGGGGAAAAAAAACAACGACTTTCACATTGTATAAATGTATAAATGTAAACTTGGATAAGCGCTGCAATTAAAATATGGAGGACATATTCTCTATTTGCATTTGTACAAACCAAGTTTTGAAGATTACATCTAACTGGAACAATGCTCCACTAAATGAACTCAATGAGATGCTACCAAAAGATCAGAGACTTCCACCAGTGCCACATATTTGTGATTACTTGTAAAACATGTCCTCTGGAACTTTTACTTTAAAACCTGTTGTGCTTCCTTATAGTAAACCATTGCTTCATTAATGTATAACGCCGAACCTTCCTTGTGTAATGAAATTACAAGGCCGTCACGCGATAAGAACTAAACTATAAATTAATCATCTTCCTCTATGCGCTTTCACTTTCTTCTTCAATTCATTTCTCTTTGACCATGTGGTAACTACAAACTAAGGTTACACGTATTGGACAAATCTACATTGTCTGCCTGTGGAGTGTGAATAGCACCTAAAGCCAGCCATACACAGATATTACATTACATACATGGTTCAGACTCTGAGTGATTTGAATACCTATCAATTTTTGCCACCTGCTTCTCTTTCACAACAGGTTTCCTATTTTATATATTTTTTAACTCGTGTATATATAGATATATATATAGATCTATATATATATAGATCTATATATATATAGATCTATATATATAT
>NW_017306912.1:404959-421298 GCF_000935625.1 Nanorana parkeri
TCTATATATATATTTTTTATTTCTTTTTTATTTTACAATAAGGCAATTATCACAAGGCCAGTTAAAGGAGCTAATAACTTGAGGTTGCAGAGTTGTGACCCAAGGAGGGCTATCAGTAACATGAAGGTGAAAAAGAGAGAGATAGTCAAAAGAGGTTGAAAACCGCAGAAAAAAAAAGAAGCAGAAGCAGGAGGAAGTAAAGCGAGAAAAAGGAGGCGAATCAAGAAACCAATGCGCCACAATAGGTTTTAACGCTTTATCAACCTTGCACAAGCCAAACTGTAGAAGACACAACCAGTTTACTGCATGCAAGAAGCAAAACAACTCTATACAAGTGTACAGTATTTTTGCATACAATATTCCAATTCCATGAATGTAGTATCAAAGGAATTAGTTGGCCAATATCAGCATTCCCATGTCACTTAAAATGCAAATGCCGCTTTCATCATTAAAGTCAGTGCACTCCCCCAAACAACCTCATGGAATGCACCATGTCTCCCTAAACAATGGGGAGGTTTAAAAGAGAGTCCACAATATTCTCTTATAGCATTAATGGCCATAAAGTCTGCTGTGTGATGAAAACTTATTTCCCACTATACCACCTCCATTATAATTATCTTCGGTTTTCAAAGGCTTCTGAAGTTTTACATTTTTATCCAATAAAGGGTTTACTTTCTCACAAAATGTGAAAAAATGAACTTACCAACAGAACACATCCCCTGGCCCCCCGTCACCTACATGTACAAAGATTCCGTCAGCCAGTGTAGTGCTCCGTAGACCATACTTCCCAGAAAATAGCGAGCGCTCGTTGGTCAGCGCGGTCACATTACCACTCTGACCAATAAAACTATTTTTACTTCCAGAACCTGGTCACAGCTCCAAAGTGATTTGTATAGAAACTAAACATAGAAATACATTTTAGCTTTTGACCACAGACAGCCTTTAACATATATAAAAAATAATTCCAAAATAATATTTAAGGCCCCTCAGATTTGCTCCTGTTAGTAAACTGTAACTTGAACTGTCAAAATGGCAGTGTAACCAAGCAGGAGCATTGGTATAGTGAAGGGGAACAGAACGGATGTTTAGAAGTGCTGCAGAGGCCTAATTGAAGCTCTCCAGGGTGTTTATATAATGTATTGGGTCCTCGAGTGGTTAAAGCATTACTATATTTCTCTTGAGCTCTGTAGATGTCCGTACAGTTAATTACAGGAAATATTCAAGCTTAGGCAAGTCCTACACAGCATATAACAAAATCTCCCAAAGAATGCTGAGGCAGCCAGTGAATGTCAGTTCCAGTATGACTAACCTACAGTTATGAATGATGTCTATACACAAAACAAACTCAAAATGCCTGCTGTAAAAATCTGAAATTTCTCCCCAACTTTTTTTTTTTAAAGGACACTTAAATTATGGTATTCCATATACACTGAGTGGCCAGATTATTATGACCACCCCATCAGTACTTCGTTGGGCCACCTTTTGCCTTCAATACTGAGGCGATTCTTCTTGGCATTGACTCGACAAGATGTTGAAAGGTGATGCGAGGAATCTGACACCATGCCTGATGAATAGCACTGTCCAGTTCTGTGAGATTTGATGGTTGTGGAACCAGCTGCCTGATTGGCTCTTTCAACTTCGTCCCACAAATGTTCAATTGGATTGAGATCTGGTGATTGTGGGGGCCACCTAAGCAAGGTAAAGTCTCCCTCATGTTCCTGAAACCACTCCTGCACAATACGAGCACCGTGGCATGGCGCATTGTCTTGTTGGAAGAAGCCATCTCCATTGGGATACGCCATCAACATGATAGGATGAACTTGATCAGCAACAATACTTTGGTATGATGTGCTATTCAGACGTTGTTCCGCACGAATTAAAGGGCCCAAATCATGCCAGGAAAACATGGCCCAAACCATAACACTGCCCCCACCAGCTTAAAGGGTTGTACTCATGCATGTGGGGTGCATGCTTTCATGCTGTTTCTGCCAAATTCTCACTCTGCCATCTGCATGATGCAACTGGAAACGTAATTCATCGGACCGCATGACTTTTTTCCAATGCTCAACTGTCCAATCCCGTGCGAATTGGAGACGTTTTATCCTGTTAACTGCAGACAGCAAAGGTGTTCGAACAGGCCTTCGGCTTCCATATCCAATACGATGCAGTGTACGGTGAACAGTGCGTTCAGAGATCATTTGAGAGGACCCCTGATTAAGATCTGCAGTAATTTGATGCACTGTTGCCCTTCTGTTGTCTTGTACCAGTCTTGCCACTCTCCGATCTGCCCTAACATTGACTAGTCGCTGACGGCCACATGTACGTTGCAGATCTTGTATGGCAGTAGCATGCTCTTGGACCGAGTCTTCCACCCCCGACACCCGCGCTTCTGCATGGGATAGCCTGCCCCTTATTTTCTCCAGATCATGTCTGATCAGGGTGCACTCCACCGCCAGATGGTCAATTTTCGCCGTGAGGGCGATCTTACAGCCCTTTATGGCCTCCAGGATGGTGGTCGTCTCAGCCCTCTCCTTATTTACTGTGGGTGAGGAGACAGGCTGCTCCAGAGGGGCCAGCGCCGCTTCAGTAGCGCCCTCAGCGTCCCCCTCCATGCTCAGAGACCGGCGTGTGCACTGACAGGAAGCAGGGGACCTGGGCAAGATGGCGGCCGCGGGACACGAGGCCGCCCGCTGTGATCGTCTCCAGCCTCCTTTGGGACCGTTGCCTCTCTTACCGGACCTAGATGGCATCTCCCCCTGCTCCGGACATCCACCGGAGCTTAGGTGAGTACAACAGGAGCCGAATCTACAGGATGGATGCCGGATAAAGGTCAGTGCAGCGGCGGAGCTCCCTCAGTCACGTCCGCGCTGCTTCACATCCCGGCCACGCCCTCCTGCTTCCCTATTTATAATGGTCTGGCCCTCTAGCAACTTCAGCGCAAAATTATAGCTAATTTGCCTACAAACGTCAGGTGGTCATAATAATCTGGCCACTAAGTGTATATTACCATGATTCTCCATCTAGAGGCTACGTGTATTAAAAGGGATGCACACATTAAAATAAGATTACAAACTTTGCATAGGCCTGAGAATTACAACACATATGTAGTGCAAACAAGTACCTAAACAATCAATTCAATTTAAAGTTAGTTAGATAGACCCTTCAACTAAGCCATGTTTATAAATCTAAGGAAGATTGTACAACCAGACTCTGATGTGCATGGCCAACTGTAGACATCCATAATTGGCACCCTAGCTGGACAACTGCTAAAAGAAAACCTACCAGAAGAAACTCATAGACCTCAGGCAGGTATATGTAACTAACAAATTCAGCTATCTCCATGTATTTATGGAAATAAACAGAAACACATTTTTAAACATTCATAAAAAAAACCTTTAAAAACAAAAATACTACATACCACCTCATTATTAAAAGGACCTAACATCAGATATTGCTGATGTATTGTGTCATGTAAAAACTTCCAAGTATTTATGACCTCTCACAGAGATCACAGCATCCCCCCTGACAATGCATTCATCTGCTATTCTCTCCAGGATGGAGCCAACTTTGTTCAAACATCATCCAGGGACACCAACAACTTCCTGCATTGAGGTGTTGGTTTTAAGGCACCATAACCATAGTGCATATGCAAACTCTTGGTTGTGTTAAAAAATGTCGGACACAGATTATATCCCTGCTGCAGCTTGTCACCTTATGACTTGCTACAAAATTACAGTTTAATCACTGGTGGAGATGGGACTAGAAATGAAGAGGATGGTGGAGATGGGAGGAAACACTTCCTCCAGCCCGCAGCAGACTGATGACATAATTTCAGTTTAGGCAAAATCACCCAACTCGAGCTCCAGCATAGCTTTTTTAATGATGAAAAGTGGAGCTTTTCTGCAAATGTACACTGTTGCTGTCTATTGTGACATGTCCAGAATGTATTCATGCAGACCTGTAAAGATACCGAAAGGTCGACATAAATAAAAGGAAATGTTCATACAAATTTGAATACCCGACACAAATGGCAAGATTTCTGGAAAGTCTTGCTTTACTAATGCGTCCCCAATCCTAGCATCTGCCATACTGGGATCATGCACCATGCCCTCCTAACCAGCAGATCGGACTAAAAAGAAAGTGAAGGAAACCATTTCAGCCATTGCCCACAGTAACTGATCATGTTTTATTTACAAGGAAAATGAAACAATGAATCTGCTTGTCAATAGCTTGATATGGGCAACAGCTTGCCTTCACTTTCATAAAGCACAAAGTCGGATTGCATCATATGTATATGGTAGTTTGAATGTCAAATGCAACGTATATTAGGACAACAACAAAAACCCATCAATGTACAAAGTCTTGAGATAGCACTGCCTTATCTAAATAATGTACTCGTGTCAAATTTAAAGTGGTTTTCTAAAAAAGGAAGATGATGCAAAGTGCGTAGAAGTGATAACTGGGTTATCTGTACTGTATATGCATTAAAAAAAATTCAGTAGTTCAGCAGGAAAGGATCCAGATGCCTCTTATCCTCCACTGGTTACGAGGTGTGCTGCTTTATGTCAAAATGTATCTGTTTCAAGCCACTGTCAGCAGGAAACTCTTCTTGAGCAGCAGTTTGGTCCCAAGCCTTCCTTAGATGACATACAGTCTAAAAATAACTTACTACTTCCATGACTAATGTCCAAACTATACTCCGATACACACACTAATACGTGATGGTTAGCCTGGGTGGAAAACATTTATCTTACCAGTATGTCTTTGGGTTGTAGACAGAAACCTGCCCAAGCACAGGAAGCATATACAAACTCTATATGGATGGGTGTCCCTGGTGGAAATAGAGCTAACCACTTGGCACATTCCACACAAGTGAGATTGCTGGTAGGGGTAAAGTGTCATTCAATAACTCAATAAAACAGTAACTAGCAGTCTATTTTCATTTCCCTGGCTGCTAAGCTAAATGAAATATGATTGGCTGTCATGGATTACTACACTCTATTTGGCACAGGCATAAAAAATGAGGCAAAAGAAGCTGCCTTGAGGGTTGAAGAAGCCAGTGTAATTCAGATCTACTGATTGATATCATTATTTGAATATTTTTCTACCTACATGCATGATCAAAGAATAAATGACTTCCAATATAGTTGGCTCACTGAAAACACAAGCAATGAAAGTTCAATAAAAAAAGAGTCTCAAAAGAAACCATTCAGGAAGAGCAAGACGAGATTTCAAAAGAAGATTCTGCATACATTATACAACATTTTTCATTTCTTTGCAGTCAAAGCAAACCATTTAAATGCTCATGCTCAACCTTTGGAACCTAACATATTTGAGGAGCCTTGTAAGTGTATCTATACCTTAAACTTTTGAGTTTTTGAGGACAGATTACTACTGTCCCGGACACCCCTTACTCACTGTCCCTGGAACAACCTTCCCCAGAGTGAAGTGAAGAGCTCTCTCCAACAACAAACACAGAAAGAAGTAAAAAATCTCTTTTTGCCCCAACGGTAAATAGGGAAATTAGAGAATCCCTGTCAGATTTTGACTGTAGTGTCTTTTCCCACAGTCTGGTCAGCAACACAGACACATTTTTTTTTAAGTATGGGAATGATAGAACCAGATACCAGTGCCAATACTTGGCATTTTCTCGAGAACTACCAGGGTTGCAGTGGTTGCAGCTGGGACCCGGCTCTGTGGCTCCACCACTGTCCTGAAATCATTAGTTTGTATTGTTTAAGAAAAACTGTCACATGACAATAAACAAAAATGTATCAGTATCGGTGCATCCCTAATATTTACTTTTGACTTTTTCTCTAGTCTAGCCTTGAAGCTGGAAAAGTATCTGTACTTGTACCGAGTACGTACTTGGTATCTGAACATCACTAGATAGAACCTCTGTCTGCTCTTTATTATTGGCGGTTTCCATGTTGCAGATTCTCCCCCACTTCTTGTCCAATAATACCTTGTTCCCAGGACAGAAAGTTAGGGAAAATCTCAATGAAACCCTGAAAAGCAGTGCACCCGACTGAAGTTCTAACTTTACCCCATTCTATCCATAGTTTTGGCTATGGTTACACTTTAACAAACACTCTAAAAGTTATCTTGCCAGTGCTTCTGTACTTTCAAACGTATGGTATTGATATAATATGGTTAAGACTTCTGAACCATAATGTGTCCTCCCAGCCCATATTTCATCTCTCCAGTTTAACCTCATCATGGACGTATCAGTTGCTGATAGCGTGTCAATGCTAACGTGTTGCTGGTTTTCTAAAAACAGAAAAAGAAGTAGTTGCAAAACTGCTCTTAGAAAGGTTAAATATAACAAACTAATTTGCAGAAGTAACTACAAACAATGTGTTGTGCTTTGAGGACGTCATTAGAGATTAAGTGACTCACATACTTATCTTCCCATAATTTCAGAAAGTCATGAAGCTTGTTTTCTGCTATTGTTAATCAGACATAAAACCTCAGTCTGGTGTTTCACAACAACACAGACCTTGAGTTTTATTTAACAGTCCACTTTGTCACACTCAGGAAAACCTGTATTAGAACAGCATGCTTAAAGCATGACTCTGGGCTGGAAGAAAACAAAACTGCACTGCAAGGGTAAATGCTTGTTAAGTCAAGGGGAGGTGAAGAGGTTGTAATACTTACCTTAGCCCCTGCAACGTCCAGCTCCTCTTCTCTCTCTGGTGTATTAAGGCTATGAGAGGTCCCTAGGCGCCATCACATACAATGTATATTGAACAGCACAGACAGAAGCCTATTGGATGGTTACAATGAAAGGTACACTAGACCCACTGCTATGTATAAAAACTAGAGCAAGGAAAGCTGGCAAAATGCAGGTCGATTGCCCATGGTCCCAAATTATTTTCCATTCACTGAGAAAACAAAACAAGGGTCTAGTTGCGACCGACTAGATAAGGATGGTGCACAGCACAGTAAGCAATTGGGCACGTCAACCCCACAACATTCATCCATGACTTAAAAAGATAACTATGGGGTAAGTGTTTTTCCCCATAGTTCTCGGGTCACGGGAGGACATATACTAGCATCCTCCCATGAACCAAAGCTCAGTATACCGCGAGCTACAGCTTGCGGTATACTGAGACCGCCGCAGCCGGGACGGATCCCGACATTACTGTCGAGAGCCACTCAGCTGCGTGAGTGACAGCGGGCTCTGCCTAACTAGAGGCAGAGCCAGCTGTACACGCCCCTCCCCCGTCCGTTCCTCCAGTCAGCGCTGGAGGATCGGGGCGCAATCCCTGCTGGGAGCCATGACTGACAGTCAAGGCTCTCTGCAGGGACATAATCAAGAAGTGTGCGAGCAACGGTATGTCTTCGTTCACTTCCCGATCTACTGAGCCGACGTGTGACAGTTACATTGTCACATGTCGGCTCGAACTATGAGGATGGGTGATTTTCACTCGCCTCATAGTTCTCCTTTACATGAAAGTTTTAAATGGACTGGCCTTTTAGGCTCTATGATTATATCATAAGAGTTCAAAAAAGTCTTCTCTATGTTACATAGTCAGGTTGAAAAAAAGACACATCTCCATCGAGTTCAACCTATAGAGATATGGAGAAAAAAAAAGCCTAAAACAGAACGCTATGCTCACCTGGCTTGGAGATGCCTTTAGTCTGCAAGCGTTTCCTGTTTATAATATACTCATCTAACATCTATGAAGAATGCAACGTTTGATGGAAGAGTAATTGATACTGGTTTAAAGAAACGCCTTTGGGCCAAACAGCAGGGCCTGCTAAGCGTGCCTTTTATCATACCTTAACATTAACGCTTGGGGATGCTGGAACAGAAAAGGCACTTTATGTAATAAAACAAGTTCTAAAATTCCTCTTCCACCACCTTTGCCAGTACATTTCGAAGGTTCCAGTGACAGACATTTGCCATTATGAAAAGTTAGGTGGAAACATAATACAAACTTCTATAAGACTGATAATTCTACAGTTAGAACATTTTGTTTTATACAACCTTGTCTTGTCCGTTAAACTAAATTATGGACAATTCTCTATTGGGGAAAAATCTCAAGTACTTTAAATAGCAAAACAAATACCAAAAAAACTCTTTGCACATATTAGCACTATGGGTTCATTTGAAAAGCGTGTCAAATTAAAAGAAAAACTCCATCAATAATGGCCATAGGTACCACACAGATTAAGAAGCCAAAACAATCAGTAGATCCAAAAGACAACTGAAAATATGAGCAAATCTTATTTTTATCGTCTCTCACAGCCTATAGGAAGGTTAAGTTTGCCATACATTGTTCGATTTGTGTTTGTTCATTTCTGGCACGTACCTTCGTTCAATTATACCTAGACTTCCCCATTAAAGTGATATTAAAGCCTCCATTTAAAAAAAAAAAAATTCCTACAAGAAAACCCACCTTTGATAAGATGCTCTTGCCGTTTTTCTTTAAAAGTTTTTAGTTCCTCGTTTTCTAGTGGGTCCCCGCAGCAATCTTCCCCCCACCCCCTACACAGGTGCCTCCTTTGCCTAATGGAGGCACCCGTGTGCGATCCTTTCTGCAGTGGCTGTGTGCGTCCATAGACACACACAGCCCTGTGGCAGACTACGCCCCTCCTCTCCGCCCAACAGTTTGATTAATGGCAAAAGGAGCCTATGGCTCCTTTGCTATCAGTTTCCTCCCCCTGCAACTAGGAAGTTTGGGGAACGGAGGATCGCTTCGGGACCAGTGGCGGGGACGAGCGTAGCTGACAGGTAAGTGTGTGTGTGGGGGCGGGGGGGGACTGGGGGAGAAAAAAGGTGCTAATAATGTAGAGAATGCACCAAGGTAAAAAATGCCCAGACCTTAATACTACTTTAAGGATAGTCCAATGCCAATTTTGGAAATCGTTTGCTAGCCATACTAACCAACCAATGTTTGACGAACGATGGAAGTCATTTTCTTTTGCGCATGTACACAGATTTTTGACGAACAAAAACCCCACTGATTCATCGATTTTCGTTCGGTCAGCAAAAAAATTGACCAAAAAATTTCGATCACAATATAAAAAACGAAAATCGGTGATGTACCATCAACTGTTCGATTCTTGTTCGGAAGACCGTTCGTGTACAATTTCTGAATAAAAATCGTGCAATGTATGGGCACCTTTAACAAGATAGGAGGGGACAGGGCCAAGCTTGTCTTCACAGAAAAAGAGGACATTTGCATTAAAAAAATAAAAAATCATCTGCTAATATCGGTATTACTGATAACGGTATTTACTGATGGTTGTGTTCAATAAAGGTAACCTGTGTTTAACTCATCCCTTCATCATATGCTTTTGTTTGAATACCCTAGGATTATGACAGGTTTACTTAAGCCATGAACATAGAGCCCATTACAGTTTGCTAAAATTAAATGGCAGAACTAGAGCTGCAACAGTTAATCGATTTAGTCGATTAAAATCGACGATTGAAAACGTTGGCACCCTCATACACCTGGTCCACACTGCACCCCCATCCACCTATTCCACCACTGCCTCTCCACACAGCTGTTCCACCCTGCAGCTCCGTCCACCACTGGCTTCAGAAGGTGGGCCCTCGATTGTCGGCGGGCCAGCGACGAGTGAGGGAGATCGCACCAGGAAGTAGAGCAGCGGCGTGCGCGGCTTCAGCGTCCTGTGCGGTGGGCAGTGTGGACCAGGTGTCAGTGTGGAATAGCTGTGTGGAGAGGCAGTGGTGGACCAGGTGTATGGGGGTGCAGTGTGGACCAGGTGTATGGGGGTGCAGTGGTGGAATAGGGGTGCAGGGATGCAGTGGTGGAACAGGGGTGCAGGGATGCAGTGGTGGAACAGGTGTGCGGGGGTGCGGTGGTGGAAAAGGGGTATGGAGGTGCAGTGTGGAACAGGTGTATGAGTGTGATGTGGTGGAATAGGTGTTTGGGGGTGCTGTGTTGGAACAGGTGTACAAGGGTGCTGTGTGAAACAGGTGTATGGGTGCAGTAGTGGAATAGGTGTGGGGGTGCTGTGGTGGAACAGGTGTACAAGGGTGCTGTGTGAAACAGGTGTATGGGTGCAGTAGTGGAATAGGTGTGTGGGGGTGCAGTAGTGGAATAGGTGTGGGGGTGCTGTGTGGAACAGGTGTATGGGTGTGAAGCGGTGGAACAGGTGTATGAAGGTGCAGCGAGGAATAGGTGTATTGGCGTGCAATGGTGGAATAGTTGTGTGGGGGTGCCGTTGTGGAACAGGAGTACAGGGGTGCTATGGTGGAACAGGTACGAGTTACGCTACGCACGCCGCGGACGCCACGACCACGCCGCGTATGCCACGCCCACCACACAAGCCGGACACACGCCCGCAGAGCACGCCGCCGCGACTTACAAGGGTTCAGAAACAGGTAAGGGGGACCTGTTTTAATGTTTCCTGTTTTTAAAAAAAAAAGCGGCACACTATAGAACACCACCAGCTATAGAGGAACAACAAATCCCAGCAATAATATATTAAACACCCGGTATAATGTATTATTGCTGGGACTTGTTGTTCCTCTATAGCTGGTGGTATTCTCCATTGCGCTGTATAATGTATTTTTGCTGGGATTTGTTCCTCTATAACTGGTCAGTGGTAATCTGCATTGCGTAGTATAAATCATTATACAGCGCAATGGAGAATACCACCAGCTATAGAGGACTACAAATCCCATCAATAATACATTATATACAGCGCAATGCAGAATAACGCCAGCTACAGAGGACTACAAATCCCAGCAATAGTACATTATAGTATAATGTACTATTGCTACATTCCTCTATAGCTGCTGGTATTCTGCACTGCGCCGCTGTATAATGTACTATATTGCACAACACACTTTTTTTTTTACTTCCACCGCGCCAAGCTTGCTCCCATGATGGA
Source organism: Nanorana parkeri (assembly GCF_000935625.1). Lineage (NCBI taxonomy): Eukaryota > Metazoa > Chordata > Amphibia > Anura > Dicroglossidae > Nanorana > Nanorana parkeri. The sequence continues at coordinate 415,832 of NW_017306912.1, forward strand.
CTACAATCTTAACACAAACTAGTCGTCAATCACTGGAGCCTTTTTTTTTTTTATCCGATTAACCGATTAATTGAACTTAATAATCGGCCAACTAATCGATTATGAAAATAATCGTTAGCTGCAGCCCTAGGCAGAACGTAACATTTCTAGCAAATATACATTCTACAAAAGCAAAGGCAGGTTTGATTTTATATGTTTTGGGTTTTTTGTTTGCTTTTTTCCTTAGTTTTACCTGATTTTTGAACTTTAAAACTAAAATCAGAGAAATTAAGCTTAATACTATGCTACCACAATATTGTATATCACATATACGTATCCGTTTTAGAATGTTGTAGTGGGTAAAAATAGCCTGTACTTTATTAGGATTTTTATTTGCTCAGAAATACCTGGTGATCCTGCCAGTTCCCCCATCTCTTATTTCATTCTGACCACACCAAGCCAGAAGTGGATATGGGCTGGTGTGGTCAGTTATCTTCTCTTTACTTGGAGATACAAAACATGGAGCAAACCTAAGTCATGCCTGAATCTCCCATAGTAAATTTGGCTGCCACACAGCCCTGCTGTGATGATTGACAGAGACTCCTAGCAGGAGCCTCGGGATTAACACTGCAGCTGCTGGAACACAACTCATGCAGACAGGGGACATATTTCCCTTTTGTGTGTTACATCATTATCTGCCCACGCATTTAGTATGCTGTCATGATGCTTGCTGCCCAGCCCCCCAAGAAGCATGCAGGAGCCTCGCTATCGACCGCAGCTGCTATAACCCAAGTCACACAGACTGGGCATCTGACATCATGTGCCCACCCACTTGCTATGCTGCCATGCCCCGCACAATGGGTATGAAGTACACAGGGGGCTGTGTGGTCACATTATCATAGATTAAACATTAGAAATGGCACACAATTATTTGTATTTTATTTGTTTTAAGCAAATGCTATTCAAGTTAACCCTTACCATTTGCAGTCCTGTTTATCACAAACACTTTAAGCACTAACATGCGAAAGCGTGTCCAGGCTGCTCACAACTCGTCTCTAGGTTGAACAGAGGTTGTTACAGATGCACAGCTCAAGTTGGTGCTGTAATATATTTTGGCAGTCACAAGGAAACACCTCTACTCAGTTTTGATCTGCCAAATTATGTTGCAACCATAAATTGTTCTTTGTGTGCATGACAGTCTCACATATTACTAAAGCGAATGACAGGAGCCTCCCAAATGTGTACTTGTATAATCATGGTTTGGGCAGTAGAACTACATCGCTGTGAAGTGCTTGAACACCTGAGCTAGAACATGGAGTTAAGCTACTTAACATTTTATGAATTTTTTTATAGGGATAAACAAAATAGTCATCAAAAGCTAACACGAGCGAAAGGAAAATCGGTTTTTGACTTCCTATTCTTTTTAAATGTCCAGCTCGGGGGTGTCAAGGGACTACTGTTTAATGAATTCTTGTTACATGGATCAAAGAACATTTTACAGCCTGAGAATCCAAATATCCTTTATTAAAGAAAGAGTAGTGCTGTCTACCAATTGTAGGCATACTGTTAAAGGGGACCTGTAGGCTTTGCTACTCAAAGCATGTTACGGATTCATCTGTAGGCCCCTTTTGCCCATGTAAAAAGCATGCATGGGCAAGGTAAAACCACCTTATTACATTTTCTTTTTTCAAAGCTTAAAATGTTATCTTTAAGGCAGACAAAAACAGATACAGAAAGAAAAGTGTGAGCAAGATTAAATATTGTATGTTTCTAATGTGTATGGACACCTATAGACTACATATCGAATGAGCACAGAAGGTGGATGCAATTCAAGGGGGCATGTCTCTGGACATATAAGAGTAGAAGAGGGATATCAGCGCTGACAACGTCTTAGTCCAAGTGGCAGCACAGGGTGACAACACTGCAGTGATTTGAATGTAGAACTAAAAACTTTGTCATCCTAAAACATGACTGCCTGGGCAAAATTAACAAAAAGATTCAGCACATTTCTGAAATACATGCACAGTTCTTTATGATTTATCCCAGGGGTTTATTTATCCCAACACTCCAGCTGTTGTGGAACTGTGTGTCCCATGGTGCACTGCAAAGCTCTGACAAACATGGACATGATGGGATTTGTAATTTTACCACACCTGGAGTGCAAGGAGGCCTACCCCTGTTTTATCCCTTACACGCGATGTCGACATAGTTTTAGCGCGTTTGTACGCGCACATTCAACGTGCAGTTTTTTTTTTCTTGCACATTTATGTTCGTTTGGCACATTTTTACATGTGTGAAAAAACACACACATGAAGATGCGAGTTTTGACTGGCAGCTACAGAAACATTGTGGCCAATGGACGAACACTCGTACAAACGCGCATGAAAATATTCAGCATGCTTCTGCCGCACGTTTCCATTGAAGACTAAGGGGGAAAAAATTAGCTTGAAACTGCCAAAAAAAACCTCATGTACTTTATTCTGCATTTGGCGTTTTGCTGCTCAAGTGTGAACGGGGGCCATTGAAAATCATGGGATTTCTAGTGTTGGGCGCTTAAAAGCTTAAAACCTGTTGATCTGCCAGAAATCAAGTGTGCTCCTACCTTTCTTTTTCTGAGCCGACAACACCTTGCCAATGTTGCACCAAAAATGCTGCATACCCTAGTAACTGAGCCCTCTGAAGTTTTTGCTAAACCAGTTTCGTTTCAAATGACACTGCAGTGAACAGGTTTATGCAAAGGGCATCTGAAATGCCAGTGTGTTACGCACACACAAGCCAGAAATATATCTCCGGGATATATGAATGTAAACAAACTCCTTGCAACTGTGTTACAGGCAGTAATCTCTTCTTATTCAGAGTTTGGAAAATAAATTGCCCATAGAGGAATGCAACACCAAACACTCTTTGTATGGTTATGGATTTTCAAAAGGTGTCCAACAAAAGTGTGATCCAGGGAGATGTGTTTGAACACGTTTGGTTCTTTTTCTTTTCAGCTTGCTGGAGCAGCTGCCCTTTGCATTTGAAAGGCCAAAATCAAGAAAGGAAGTCTGCCCTAGCCAGTAAATGGCTATGAATGAGGCCTTGGATAGAAACACTCCACCCTTTTTCCTGGTAATATAAGAAAGAGCTCTCAGATAAATGTGTTACCTTGCTTTTCAGGACATAGGAAAGTCAGACACACGCTTACAGAGTGGACTTGATTCATTCAGCTGAGTACCCTGAACTGAGGATCGATTATGCACCATGTTCACAAAATATACATAAAAAAATAAGATGCTAGTTTCACAGACAGTGAAGTTCACAATGTTGCAGCAGGTCAAGTCAGCATCCCGATGGTGATCAGATACAGGAACCAATCTGGAAAATCTTCAGAAACGTTTGAAAATGTCATGTTTTGACCTGTCCCTGTACTCTTTACTTCTCAATCAAAACTTTAAAAACAGAAAAAAAACCAGAGCTAAACCAGTGGAAAAATTCCTCCTGTCAGGTGGAAGAACTGAACACATCACATTTCTAGCCTTTATCGTGTAAATAAAGAATCTCTACGCTTTAAACATTCGTGCATGGTGTGCTGGAATTTTAGCTGATAATATGAGGACAAATGATACCTAATCATATGAAGATTATAAATGATTTACTGATCGTATGTGTAAAAATAAGCAGAGCCTACAAAAGTATGTCAATGTCTGCACTTCTTAAAATAAATATTTAATGTTTGCTATCAAACAGACTCAACAAGATTTTACATCTGGTGCTCTAAAAAAAAAAAAAAAAGAGCCCCAAAAAACCTCTACAAGCCCTAGTTCCAAGGTCCAAAGCCATTACCTTGAACAATAGGATTGTTGACCAAATCTGGAGCAAAACGAGCTGAGTTTTATGTTCAACTAGGTTTATTAACACAAGTAACACATCTTTTACAAATAAGTAGAAAAACTGCCCACAAAAGGAAGTGGCTGCACAAGTCCCCAGTCACACTTGTAAAGGGCAAATGTTTATGCACGTTTGGCAATGAGCTGCCCGACACAAGACAAGCACAGCGAAGAAGCTCATGCACCTTTTCAGGCTTCCAGCTTTGCACTTTTTTAATCATGCTTTTCCTGCATCTCGCTTGGTGCATCTGGGATGCCATTAACAATAATGGCACCACAAGTGTGACACATTTATTCTGTGTTCCCGTGCTAAACTAGAGTGAATAGGGGCTTAAATTTATGCATCTGGCCCAATTAGCAGCCGATTAGGCCATCAATAGCGGTGGCCAAATTTTAGAGACAGAGAGAAAAAAATGTAACTTAGGCCAGGTGTAGGCAACCATTGTCGCTAGCCTTTGTAAGTATAGAGGAAGCCCACCCTGTATTCCCCCCAACATCATTTTCAAGTGTGCTGGACATTTAGGGCTTGTTCACACCATGTGTGTGTTAATCACATGGTTCTGTGTGATTAGGTCACGCTACGTCACAACGCACCTACCGTGCATTACGTTGCCATTCATTTGAAAAGGCACCCCAATTGTACGTCCCACCCTCATGCGCTTGAGGCCCAAGATTTTCTGCCTCTGTATTGGTGGTAGTAAAACCTGTATGCTCTGGAAGCATGGAAAAGCCTGTTTATGTAGCTGTCCCGGATTACATGTCTATACAGCGAATTGCAAGCAATTATGCGTATGTATTCCTTTTAAACACTAAGTTTATATGCAAATACTGCCTTAAAGAAACTTTACAGAATAAATGCACTGTACACTGAAACCACACTGTTGTATAACTGGATGTTTGGTTCTGATGGTGGAGATTCTGTGATGCAAGAAATCTTTAAATGGTCACCTTGAGAACCCCTCACACCCTCCCCCATACACATTCTTACCTGAATTACGGAGTTCTTCTCCCACAGGGTCCTAGAAACGCAGTTGCATCATTGATTTAAAGATCATTTGACAGGATCTGTGAATGGAGAGACTACAAACTACGGCTGCCCCCTCGGCAGGAGGCACGTGTGTAGTTCGAGGCCGCGGCCTGCTCATTCAGTCGGCCATTCATATACTGTTTACGATTTAAGGTTATGTGGGGACAATAATGCTTAATTCAGGGCCCATTCACACCTATGCTGTGCAAACTACTTTTTTGCAAATGCACAGCAACGCACAGAATTGTGGGATGTGCCATTCAACGTCAAAGGTGCACTGCACTGTGCGTTACAAGAAACTGGGAATGTTGTGCACACAACAGTCCCAGTTTCTAATGTGGCCCCTTGAAAAATAAATAATTGCCCACCCTTTTAGAATGCCAAGAGAGCTGTAAAAAGACAATAATAATTTTTAAAAAACCTCACACAGACACATAACGGTTTCAATTGTCTTACTGTTATTACCATTTGTGGGGTTTATTTCTTTAGAGATTGTTGTCTTACAGATTTCTTCTTAACATTTTGCTAAACCCTGGTATATCAGTACTGCATGGACCTTATACAAGAAGGAGGTTGGCCCCCAAAGTGTGTT